>NC_138372.1:163673628-163710207 GCF_054177405.1 Leptonychotes weddellii
CCCGAATTGCCAAGGAAATGTTGGAAAAGAAAAACAAAGCTGGGGGCATCATGTTTTAAGCTATATTACAAAGCTGTGATCACCAAGACAGCATGGTACTGGCACAAAAACAGACATACAGACCAATGGAACAAAATAAACCTTTGCTTTCTGAGACCAAGATGGGGTCAGTTCAATGACAGTTTCCAAATAACTAAAACAATGTTGGAAGATTAGATGTTGATCTACTTACTGGGGCAGAACCTGGGTGAGATACTGGTGTTGGGAGTGAGTGTTCAAGGAAGGAACTTCTGATTTGTTTGCACCCAAGGATTGCATCTACAGCCTTCTCATAGGGATATGTCCTCTTCTTCTGCAGGTCAGAAGGGTCTCTACATCCCTTGGTGCAGACCCAAGGTAGGTGTTCAACAGAAGCCTCCCTCCCCACCTCCTGGACCCACCAGTCCTATCAGGTCCTAGTTAGACTGAGAGTCTCCATGGCCACTGCTGGCTTCAGCCTCATTTCTCTCCTCCCTAGTTCTCTGCCCCCAGGACTTCTCCACTGGAATTGGCCCTCCATTTTGCTGCCAGGCTAACTAATCTTTCTATATATATATTTAATAAATACATACTCATTCTGGAAAAGCTGGAAGATACAAAAAATTTTCTTGGAGGAAAAGCAAAATTAGATTTTAGACTATCTCCTTCTAATTTTCATGATGTGAACATTCTTATGATAGTTGGGATTAAATATCAGTTTTTACTAGGGCCCCTGTAGTCCAATGAGAGAAACACCGGAGGACAGAGCCAAATGGAGAAAACAAGTTATGCCTCTCACTTCCCCCACCGGGAGAGAATCAGGACCTGAGACATTAAAGTTAAATGTCTTCCTGCATGTCCAGCCAGAGAGTCACTAAACCAGGTGGAGAAAGACTATTATTTGTTCAAAATATTTTCTTGAATTCATCCATGCAAGAAAATTGTATTTCCCTCTGATAGAAGGTTTGGCCAGCTGGTTTGCTTTGGCCAATAAAATGTCAGTGACAGTGGTGTGCACCAACACTCTTGAATGTTTTAAGGTGTTTTCCTTTCTCTTTTTTCCCTCTGTTATGATTCAGGTTTGTCCTGAACAAGAGCTGCTCCTTAGTTCTGGGAAGAGGCGTGGAGCGGAGAGGTACTCCATTTGTGGCTTTATACGAACACAACTTGTGAGCAAGAAATGAATCTTAGATGAGGACTCTGAGGAGGAAGTTAGTAACCTACACACCCACTAGTCCACACAGAGTAGAGGTGTGATTCAGACACAGGCTTCTCACGCCTGTTCTGCCCCTGGCTAACTCAGAGGGCGGACTCCTGGACAGGTTACCCACCTGGCTGCCCATCCAAAGGCGGCTCCTGGTCGAGGCTGCGTGGGGAAGCAGGTGATGGTAGCAAGATTCGTTAGAGCAAATCGCTCCACTGACAGACCAGAAAGCACTGGCTTCCTTCTTTCATTCTAAGGGAAATCCCTCCAAAACAGGCTTTGTGGGTTTGTCACAGCTGCAAAAGTATAGATCTGCAAATAGAGGTGAAGCTGGGATGTGCATAAATTTAAATGATATATAATCATATTCTCAAGATTTTTTTTTTTTTTCTGAATTTAAAAGTAAAGCAACTCCTAGTCATTATAATTAGCTGGAGTGCAGGGGAAAGGAATCCAACTGGATCCGGCTTATGCAAGAGGGACAATAATGGAGAAGATCCTGGGGTGGCTCCCCGAACCAGGAGACAGGAACACGGTGGGGCCTCACGGGGGTTGGAAGCCACAGACTGAAACCCAGCGGGGTTCTTTCTGGCCTGCTCTTAGCTCTGTTTCTCTTTGGGAAACGGTTCTTTCTTCTCTGTTCCAGCCCCACCCAGCAGCCATCAGTTCTCAAGCTTCCATACTTTTTGTTTCAGCCACCTGGAGAGAGACAGCTTGGTTTCATTTCCAAAAAGCTGGGGAAGGACTTTGATTTGGTGCATTTTATCCCAGTGTCCGCATCGATCAACTGTAGTCCGTGCTGTGGTCATGCTACAGCGACCTGGCTTGTGTGTTACTAGACAGATTAGGTGGGAGCTTCCAGAGGAATTGCTGAGGGGCAGGGCAGGCAATTCCAGAAAGTCTAAGGACACATGCGCACTAGAGCAAATCTGGACAAAACACAAAATTGTGATGGAACTGGAGAACACAAAGGATCTTGCCTCTCAGGGGCAACCAGGTGAACTCTCCTCACGTATTTCTCTATTATATTTTTCAAAATTTTGCAAATATGTGTTCTACTACATGCTGAAACCAGGTCACACATACTAAGTGAAAGCAAAGTTAGAAGAGACAAATTCTAGGTCTTAGGTGGAAGATGATACAAAGAGATGTTTAAGGTCAAATAATATTCATTAGTTTTTCCAATTTAAAACTAAACCCAGGGGCCCCTGGGTGGCTCAGTCAATTAAGCGTCTGCCTTCAGCTCAGGTTATGATCCCAGGGTCCTGGGATCAAGTCCCTCATCAGGCTCCCCGCTCAGTGGGAAGCCTGCTTCTCCCTCTCCCTCTGCCCCTCCCCCCACTTGTTTTTTTTTTCTCTCTCTCTCAAATAAATAAATAAAATCTTAAAAAAAAAGAAAACCAAACCCAAAGCAAAACACAAAAATTTAGAACATTGGTTATGAATTTAAAAGTTGCAATGCATATACTTATACAAAAGAATCTCTTTAACACCCTAAACTTAACATACCGCCCCCCTGGTCAACTCTTTGTGACATCTGGAATAAAACCCAAATCCTGACACAGCAAACAAGGTCTTCTGACAGCCTGCACCTGCCCTTTTGCCCTGCCTCTACCTGAAAGTCGAGGTGGATTCTTCACTGGTTCATTTATTTACTCACTCATTCATCACACATTTACTAAGATAGGCCCTGGAAGTACAGAAGTGAGTAAGACACCTTCTTTTGGCTCAGGGAGCTTACAGCCCAGCAGCGGGGGAGAATGAGTAATCAAGAAATATCTACAGGTTTTGTAGATATTTCATATTGTCATATTTCAAATTGTCATATAAAGGGTATCCCTGTGGGCCTGTGGCCCAACCTTTCCAACCTCATGGACTTTCATAGGGCAAAAGTGGGGGAAGGCCAGTTGTAACTCGATTTGGGTCACAGAGCCAAGAGCTGCTAAACTCCAGCTTCTTCCAATACCAATTTTTCTAGGAAATCGGCACCTAAAACTTTGTACCACCTCTACTGGAGCTCTGGGCTCCTCTTTGTTGTCCATTGCTTTAGGCTTCTCCTGCTCCAGAAGAGACAGTGGTGTGGAAAAAGGAGTGGAGCCTCTGCCTCGTGGACCCTTCCCACCACCCCTTGCCCACCTGCACCTGTTCCAGCTCGTGCTGCCCCTGGGGCTGGCCCCCACCCCCCATTTCCTCCAGCCCCTCCACTCCGTGCTCATTGCCCACCAACATCACTAGGTTTAATGAGATGGGCCTGCCTGCAAACGCTTCTGGGCCATTATGCGATTGTCAAATTGACATTTCACTTTTCCAGTTGTTGAGTTACCTTCTGTGTGTGTAATTGCGAAAAGGATCTTTTTCCTTTTGGGTCCACTGCTTATTTAATAATGGAACCACAATAGGAAAATGTGTCTAGTCAGTGAAATTAATTAGGGAGAGCACTTGCTGCTTCTGCCGAGCTGTCTGCACCCAGGTCTCGCTGACTGTAGCAGAGGAAAGAGGCTCCTGATCCTCAGAAGGACAGGGGGCTGGGTGATCAGGTCAGGAGTCAGGCAGGTCCCTAGAATCTGGCATCAGATGGGAGTGTGTGTGTGTGTGTGTGTGTTTGCACGCCCATCTGGATGTGTGCTCATCTGTGTATCCACACATATATGTGCAGATATGTTTACATAGATTCTTGCAGGCTTGAGGATGTGTTTGCATGAAGGTAGTCGTGCATCACAGATGTTTTAAGCAGGGAAGAATTCATTCATTCATACATCTATTCACCAACAGCAAAGCACATTGGATTCTGACTCTGTGCCAGGTTCTGAGCTAGCACTGGGGATTTGAAAATAAGTAAAGTAGAGATTTCTATCTACCCTCAAGCAATACACACAGTCAAGAGCAAGGTTTCTCAACCTTGACACAATTGACATTTTGGGCCAATTAATTCTTTGTTGGAAGGTGGGGATGTTTTGAACACTGTCAGATGTTTAACAGCATTCCTGGCCTCACCTAGTAGATGCTCGTAGCAACCCCCAACTCCCAGCAGCGACAATCAAAAATGTTCCCCAAACAATGTCAAATGTCAACTAGAAGGCAAAAATGGCCCCCGGCTGAGAAGCACTGTTCTAAAAACTATTGAAGCAGGTTCTTTTGCGAAGGGAGTACCCAAATCGAGACTGACACAGATGTTTTGGAGCAGAAGTGAGCCAGAGGTGCTCTGTTCTTGTCTGTAGAGGGGGTGAGGAAGCATGAGGAGGAGGACGGGGAGGTGATATCCCAGGTGACTTTGACCAGTCTGCTCAGCACGCAGACTCTACCCTAGAAGGCAGCACTGGATGGCTCAGAGTGTGGAGATCCTGAGTACAAACCCAGCTCCCAGCTAGCTCACTACTTGGTGCAAAATGTGGGGAGAATCTCATGAGTGACTCGAAGAACCAGTGCTCCCCCTGGGGTGGAGCCTGGGGTGGGGGTACAGAGCACAGGGAGAGAAGATCAACATCACTGGGGGCCTGGGAGAAGGAACGAGGGAGGAAGGTTGGGGAGGGGAGGAAACCCTGGATGTCCTGAAATGGACTCGGATATGGGTGACTTCACGGGGAGGGGAGGGCTGCTGGGGGCCATCATCTGGACAGTGGTTTCGGACAGCGGACTCTCCATGAACACCCTTCTGCTTATTGCAGACAAGTGAACAACACATGGCTCATAGTAGGCAGCCATGAAATCGAAGGAGGCCTGCGTAAATTCCAGTCCTCCCGGTCCTGCCTGGGTCTGGTGGAAGCTCTCCACATCTTCTGTGACCCATGAGATAAACTTGCCTAATGACAGCCAGCTGGAGAGTGGCCATACCTGCCCTCCATTCCATTTCAGGCTCTCTCTCTGCCTCACATCCTGTTTCCACCATTAAGGCTGCGACAGCCCTTCCCCTTTGCCTCGGTGACTCCTGTTTTCTGAATGCTCTTGCAATGACATCACACCCAGAAAGGTTTACTCTCACGCATGTGAGGGGCAGGGTCACCGATGGGAGTCAGGAGTCAGGTGTCACCCTTCAGTCTGGGGGGAAGGATGGGTCCTCGAGAAGGAACCTCTCAGGGAAAAAGGACTGGACTTTCTCTGTTTTCGTTTTCATTTTTACGACACAAAGTTGTCCGAGATTCCAAAAAGAAGATGGCTTAAGGATCACTCCCCGTGCCGCTCGTTGAGAATGGGCTCCTATCTAATTGAAACAGCACTTTGGTTTTACATCTGGTAGATGGATAGGGTGGGCGAGAGTGGATTGCTCAAGGAGACCCTTGGCTTGGAGGAGGTGTTTCCATTTCTTAAAAACCCTGTGCCTCTGTGGGGGCCCCGTGGACAAGGTGGTGGGCTGTCAGTCCTTCCTCTGGGGGAAACTGCCCCTTTAGAGCTGCTGAGAGCCCTTCAGTTCACTCGGCCCAGAGCAGGCCTGTGAGAGCCGGTCTGAGCACGGCCATACCACAGGGCTTCATGTCTGTGCCCCCCAGGGACCAACACCATGTCAGGCACACACCAAGAACTCCGATAACACGGCCGTAAACGGAACAAGCTCATCTAGCCTAACCCACACCACTAACTCCCTTTGTGATCTTGAGAACACCGCACTGCTCCCCTCTGTGGCGTGGGGATCTTAATATCGACCTTGGAGTGTTTTGAAGATTCAGACTTGAAAAGGACACACAGCCGAAAGAAGGAAAGGTTAGGAAGCGGCCTCTCCATTGCTACTTCTCGAATATTCCAAACATGAATTTAGAGGCTCAAAGTGCGGATTCTCCCATGGGCATTGTTCAATTCTAATAGTTAGCTGTGCTACACAAACATACATTATCCCCCTGGGGCTCAGAAAAGCTATTTGCATCTTGAGTGAGAAAAGAAAATGCAGCTTGTAAATATGTTAATTTTTCCTGAACTGGCCTTTGTGTCAATAAAGGATGTTGAGAACATCCTGGGATGTCAGGCCTTGTAGCCACTGTTTGGAGAGAGGACGAGCTGGTCGTGGAGCAGAACTTTGTCCTCTTTGAGTCAGAGGTTTGCCCACATCTGAGTCACCATCCCTGGCCTCCATGTCTCCGGGGATCGTTTTTAGGGACCAGGCCCTCCCATGCCACCTACCTGGGCAGAATTCACACACAGACCATGGGACGAACCCTCTGAGGGCTCTAATTTGGGATATTGGGACTGGCCATTCTCATTCTCAATCCCTACCTGGCCCTTGGCAGGTCCCCGTTTACTCATTTATTCATATATTCAGTTCATGAATATTTACATGATTCCTATTCTGTACTGGGCACTGTTCTAGGGAATGGGGGCACATTAGTGAACAGAACAGGTGAATGATAAATGTGTGTGCAAGAAGTGCACGTATTGGTGACAAGCCATACTGAGAAGTCCTTCCTTCTCCACCATTTCTTTGCAGCTGGAGCCACACACCCTCTCCTGTGCAAACCCAGGTCCCTCCCTTCTAGCCTGCCCCCAGAGCCAGCAGAGAGCTCCTTCTGGACCACTGATCTGACCCCACCAGGCCTTGCTGCCCATATTCCAAGAACTCACCATGGAGGATGGTATAGAGTCTGCATTCTTGGCATGCCACTCAAGGTCAACCATCACTGGATCTCTGGGTCTGTCCTGATGTCTCTGAGTCCTGGCTCCTTCCTCTACATTCCCGTGACACCTCATATATGTCTCTGTTACTGGGTCCTTCTTCCTGCAGCAACACAAGGACTCCCAACCACTGACCTCTGAAGAGGGCTCCAGGACTGATACCAGTTACCTTCGCCGACTTCTGGAGGCAGATATCTACTACCCAGCTGCTGGGCTGTGGGAGGTCTGTTGGGGTCCTGGTACTACAGGCTGGGTTTGCTGGTGAGAAATACCTGATGCAGCGGGGTCAGGAGGCAGCATGACCTAGTATGTAGACAGGATTCCCTCACTAACTAGCTCTGGTGTGACTGTGGATAAGCCACTTCAACTCCTTCATCTGGGAAGAGGGGCCAATGATCTCCACCTGGAATGAACTTCTGGGACACGGAATCCAGTGACTTTCCCAGTTGGTGGGCAAAAGGGCTCATTTCTTCATCTGCAATGGAAAACTTAGCATGGTCTTTGGGATGAATAGAGCTAATACGTAGTCTTTGGCTCACAGACGGTGCTCTATAAACAAGAATTACTATTGCATAATTTTTTGTGTTGGCCTCATTGGCATTTCGCATTCTGCCCTTTGTCTGAGCCTCCACAAGCCACAGGATCCTTTAGGAAAGTCCTTAGCACTTTTTTTCCCCCAAAGATCTATTTATTTATTAATTTTTCAGAGAGAGAGAGAGCACACAGAAGCAGGGAGAGTGACAGAAGAGGGAGAAACAGGCTCCCAGCTGAGAAAGGAGCCAGACTCGGGACTCGATCCCAGGACTTCAGGACCGCGACCTGAGCTGAAGCAGTTGCCCAACAGACTGAGCCACCCAGGGGTCCCTGTCCTGAGCACTTCCTCTGCAGTGTCCCATTGTGTCGGACATTCACAAGGGCTACCCTGATTGTGTCTGAAGTATTAAGACAAGTCTCGTTACTACCAGTCAGCCTGGGTCTGAGCTAGGACTGGTTCTATGCACGTGTGTCTTCTTACATGCTGCAAACTTCAGGTGGAGGGACAGATTGCTTTCCCTGGCTGCCTCTAAACCACCACGGGGCCCCCGGAATTGGCCCTATCCAAGCTCATTAATCAACACATTCATTCTCAAGTTCCATTTTGACTTGAATTCAGCTTGACTCACAGACCCCTCCAGGGCCCTGGGCTCTCTGGGAGACTTTGCACGCCATGTGGGCTTAGCGGTCATGCCCCCCGCAGGTCAGATGTTATTTATCCTCATCGGATGGAGGAGGAACCAGGCCCTGCTCTTCCAGAGAGGAGGCAGGGCAGATGGGAGTGGCGGGGACCATGTAGCAGGGCCCCTGCCCCTTGGTCTGCAAGCCAGGAGCACACAGAAGGCTGGATCAGGAGCCAAACCGAGCATATTTTCTGGGTGGGAATGATTTGGGTCTCTTCATTTCTGTAACCGAATAAAATGCATTGGTTTTCTCACCCTGGTGATCACGGTTTTCATTTTTTCTTTGAAAATGCTTTCAGAGCAATAGCCGCTTGAGAAGATTTATTGTTAAAACGGAAACTCCAAGAAGGTGAAATTAGGAACTATCTGTTGGGGTAGAACGTCGTTTCTTGCCGGGGGCAGCTCTGCTGGTGAGGGAACGCCAGGGCTTGTGGGTGGAGAGGAGAAAGGGGGTGAGGGGGACACCCCAGCTCCAATGACCACGTTACTGGCAGAGTCGTGGGGCTTTCCCAGGCCCCCTGCATACACACATGAGAAGTTACACATTTTTTCTACCCCTAACCTCAGGCTTTTGTCTTGAGAGAGAATGGAAGGCCCGTACAAAGCCAGGAGCTGTCTTGAAATAGATACTTTATATAATCCTGAAAAGAGAGATAGCATTTGACCTTTAGGAGAAGGGGAGATGCATGAGCAGAGAAAAGCTTCTGGAAAGTGGGTGGGTGGATTGGTAAGTAGGAAACAAGGATGAAGGATAGGGTCTGGAGGTGAAAGGCTCAGGCTCTGGAGCCAGGCTCTCAGAGGGGAGTGCTCTCCACTCCTGCCCAGAGGCATGGCTCAGAAAGGTCACTTGCCTTGCCGTACTTCGGTTGACTGACCAATAAAATGGGCAAGTTATTATGATTCACCAAGTTATTATGAGGACTCAGGAAGAGGGTGTTTCAAAAACATAACCTGTTAGAACAATGCCTGGCTTATGGCAAGTGTTTAAAAAAAAATAACTGTTATTTTAGGTGAACTGCAATATCTAAGGAAGGTCAACGAGAGTTAAGAATGCCTCAGCCCAGAACAGTTTGTCATTTGCATGTAGTCCCAAGATGACTGTTTAAAGAATGTTTACTACGTATCTCAAATTCTGGGAGGTCATAGGAGGATGTTAGGAGGGAAGACTTGTATCTGTTTGAAAGGTGGGCAAATATAATGTTATATTTTTTAAAAGTAACTCTGAACTCACATAAAATAGGGCCCAAATCATGCCATTTAGTAAAGGAGCGTCATTTAAATATAGCCAGAAGTGACCTTTGCCAGCTTTTAATCCAACCTCTGTCTTGTTTTCTGGTTACAGTTGAGGAAACAGCCCCAGAGATGCAAAGTGGCCCTGTAGACACAAAGCCAACGGGTGGTCAGCACAGAACCAGGCCCTTGGCGTCTCCCCTCCTGGAGTTTGGAAAGTGGGGAATCTTTTCTGCCCCCTAATTACAAACATCAGGGAAACGAAAGGGTAGTACCAGTGGGAAACCATAAGTAAATCTATTCTCTTGATGTCTCTGCGCCCCTGGGTTATTAGTGACATGCATTCGGATATTGAACAAGAGAAAGACAAACAGAAATCCCTTTTTTCTTCTTCTGCGAAGGTCCTTCCTGCTCCAGCCCTTGAATTTGGTCCTGAATCACCTGCAGGGGGCTTCTGAGGGGAAGCATGTCAGTGGTCAAGCTGGAGAGAGATGGAACAGGGGGTGGGGAGGTGAGAGGGCAAGTGTCTGGAGTGGATTCCAGGGAGGCATCTGGGGCAGAGCCCCCCTCCACATGGGGAGGGCCTCGGATTCCACCCCTGCCTCCCCACAACCAGTCCCAGGGAACTTTGTGACCCTGACATCAGTGTGTGCAGAAGGCTGTCCCCTGAGCCCCAAGGACCACATTGCTGGGCACCAGCGGGGGTGAGTAAGGGCTACACCAGGGGACAGCTCTGTGGCTCCCAATGAGTGCCCTCTTGACAATCCTTCCCTCTCCCAGTCTGGATGCCGCCCTACTTGCCCATTTAATTCCCCATTCTCGCCCTCTTTTAGTCTTTGTTTTGCCCTGTTGAAGTGATACTTCGCAATAGCAGGCCTGTGGCTTTGGGTTCCTGTGACAGAAAATACAGTGGTCCTTTCCAAACACCAAGGAAGTGGTCACCAAGTCACTCGAAAGAGGCAAATGTGTGGTTAGAGAACACAGGGCTTTATTGGAAGAAAACTCACAACGACTAAGCAAGGGCTGTTGGAGTCCTTGATGGAAAAGATGAATGCCTTGATATATAAATTAAATTAACCAAATGAAAATAAATCTAAAACATATACGCACACATATATAACTAAGCTATTGCTAACTATATAGAAGTACCCATACATAACAAACACATATGAACGCAATGAGAAAGACCAGAGCATAAGTAACCAAAATGTTAATGGTATTTATTATACCTGAAAATAGCAAAAAAATCAATCACACAATTAATATCCATTTAGCACCGCCTGTATCCTGAGCATAGTTGGGGAGCTTTCTTTTTGGAGGCCTGGAGGAGGTGTGTTTTGTAGGAATTTGCATTCTTCACCAGTCTTTTTCAGCTCTCTACCCTCTGGTAAGGTTGTTCTCCTAACTTCTTTTTTTTTTTAAGATTTTATTTATTTATTTGACAGAGAGAGAATGAGAGAGAGAGAGCACATGAGAGTGGGGAGGGTCAGAGGGAGAAGCAGACTCCCCGCCGAGCAGGGAGCCCGATGCGGGACTCGATCCAGGGACTCCGGGATCATGACCTGAGCCGAAGGCAGTCGCTTAACCAACTGAGCCACCCAGGCGCCCTGTTCTCCTAACTTCTTTAGTATGGCCGTGTGACTGGCCTGGGTCAAGGTCCTGTGAGCAGAGGTGACTATGCTTCCGGGTCAGGGAGCCATGTGCCATGTTTGCTTCCCACTGCCAATCACGGGCGGTGAGTGACAGGGGCTGCTTCCCGCCCTGGCCCCACTGTGAAGACAGGGTGGAACAGAGCCCCAGGCCCACCGTTCGGGGACTCCCAGCATAGGAGAGAAGCAAAATGAGAGTTTTGAACTCCCAAGATTGTGCATTGTTACGCAACACCGCCTCATCTATTCTGACTCATACACGATACCAGTCTCCTATTTTGTGTGTTTGGCTCTTGACCACATCTTTATTGACCTTAATGATGCTTCTCTCCTTCCCTCCTTCCCCAGGAGCAATCCTGGCTCATGGCCTTAAGGTGCCTTCTGCACATTTTCCTCCTGTCCCCATCCTAGAAGCTGAGGGGAAGCAGACCCTAAGTCTCGGTGTGCTTTGTGTCACTTCCTCGCCCAGGTCATTGCAAATATCTCTACCCTGATCCTGCCAGCCCAGTCCTCAATCTCTTCATTGTTACTGTTGTCAGTTTTATAGGTACTGCAAGCATTATAAGTGTATTCTTCTCCATACCCTTGACCTCCAGGATTGTTGAAAACAGAGAAGTAAAGGTGCATATATTATAATTTCCTGCATGGGAGGTTGAGTTTGTACAGGGATTTCTGTGGTTTCTTAACTTTGCAGAGACCTGAATTTTCCAGGGACGTGTTGTGTTTCCATAATCAAGTGTATCAGTGTATCTTTTTCACCGTCAAGTTTGCTCTGCTTGAGACTGGGACACAGGGAGTTAGCACCGACAGCTTAGGAAGGGTTGGGCCAACTGGAGTTCCCAACTGGGGACCATTAATGTGACAGCACTGTTGGTTCCAGAGATGGTGTCCTGGTTAGGATGCCCCCGAAAGCAGAAGGAGCTGGGACAAGGACTTATATTTATATATGTGGTTTATTTGGAAGATGATCACAAGGAGCACTCAAGGGGTGAGGACCCAGGGAGAAGGAGACAGGTCAGAAGGTGAAAGGTGTCAGGAGGTTGCTGCTGTGGGCAAAGGGGGCTCCATTCCTCCAGGAGCTTTTGGGAAGCATACAGCCTGATGCTCCAAATCGTCAGCAGGGAGGGCAGGAGGCTCTTGGCTCCCACTTCTCCCCTTCCTTGAGGGTGTCCTTCAGGACTGCTCACAAGTCCTGTGCACCTGCCGGGAGTGTCCCTGTACGAGGGGTGCACCTACAAAGTGGGGACTCCCTGTGTATGCTCAAGGCCAGTCTGCCACACGGAGTGAACTCTAGGCGAGGCTGGGATTGAGAGTCAGATCTGCTGCAAGCTCTGTGGCAATTTGCAACAAAAACGTATATGCCCTGGGGGCGCCTGGGTGGCTCAGTGGGTTAACTGTCTGCCTTCGGCTCAGGTCATGATCCCGGGGTCCTGGGATCGAGCCCCACATGGGGCTCTCAGCCCAGCAGGGAGTCCGCTTCTCCCTCTCCCTCTCCCTCTGCCTCTCCCCACCCCACTCGTGTTCTTGCTAGCTCTGCTCTCTCTCTTTCAAATAAATACTAAAATATCTTTAAAAACCCGTATATGCCCAGTATTTTTATACAGCACAGTCTTCCTGGAAAGGCCGGCTCACTGCCAGCCCTGTCACTGATGTGGCTGAATGTGAGTGAAGCTGGGTAGTGCATATTCTCTACAAGGTGGCAACTCATCAGATCCCGGCTGTTCTCCATGCCCCAGGGTGGAGGGGGTAGGGGGAGATGGGGGGGTACCTGGCAGATAGGCCGTGCGGCAGACCTCTCAGGCACTATTTTCCAGGCATTTTTCTACCTCTTCCTTGCAGCACCCTCAGACCAACACCACCTTCTGGTCTCCACTCCCCCCACCCCCTGGGCCCGGATCCCCTTGCTCCTGCGTGACCCCTGCAGACCGCGCTCTCCTCGGCGCAGCCTGTTGGTGAGACGCAGCTAGACGGCCTGCCCCGGGGGGTCTCCCTGCTGCTCTGGTGCGGAGGTCAGCGGGCGCCCCGAAATGGGCGCGCCTTCCCAGGGCATAGGCGCTGGAGCCACACGGAGACCGAGGATCGGAATTGCCGCGGGCAGGGCCGCTGCTGTGCTCTTGGTTCTTCCTGCAATCTGCCATCTGTAGGAGAGAAATTGATTTTTAAAATAAACAGGCTTTGTGTAAAATGTATACATATGTATGGTGCCGTTATTAGGCTTTGCAAATGACTTTCTCCCCTCAGAAGAGCTGTCAGAGCTCCTCGACTGCTGAGACGCAGAGGCTCGTGACCCCGGGTTCCGCCGCGCGACACGCAGGGGGCCTGGCAAGCCCCTTCTCAAACTTTCTGCGCTCCTCCGCCTCCAGGAGGCCATGGCTCTGGGCGACCGTCCTTGAGAAGCACTGAATAGGGTTTTTCTGGGCAGCGGGAGGGCTGTGGGTGCTTTTCTGCTCTTGGACAAAGGCAGAGTTAACATCGGTCGTGCGTCTGGAGGCGTGCACTTGGGATACAGAGGGCAACAGTGTCCGGCCCGCAGGGGTCTTGCTTGATCACAACTGCAACGTGCTCATCAGTGTGATAGCGCTGCTCACAAAAGTGGACTCGACAGAGTTCTAAGTTAACCCGTGTGATTTAGTTTTATGTGTCCACTCCGCGAGGCGATAGGACCCAGTCATGTAATTGCACCTCATCTAGCTATTGCTGCCAAGGTGTTTTGCTGGTGACATTAACATCTCCAATTGGTTGACTTTAAGTAAAAGATGTTACTCTTAATAGTGTGGGTGGGCCTCGTCCAATCAGTTGATGGCTTTAAGAGCAAAAACAGGTTTCCCAGGAAAAAAGTCTGCTTCAAGACGACAGACAACTCAACCCTTGGCTGAGTTTCAGCCTGCCGGCCTGTCCTACAGATCTCAGACTTGCCATCCTCTACAGCTGTGAGCCATTTCCTTTATAAAATCTTAACATCTATGTATGTATATACATATATGTATATATCTAGTTATATCTTAATCTCTCTATATGTATTTGTATCATCTACTGCTTCTCTTTCTCTGGAGAACTTTGGCTGATACAACCCCAATAATCCTTGCCCTTGTACATTCTCCTCCCTTGACTTTGGGTGGTGCCTGTGGCCATGATGACACATCATTCCTAGGATTATGGCTCAAGGCTTTTGCAGACGTAATTAGGGTGGCAGATTAGTCAACTTTAACATACGGAGATTACTGGGTGGACCTGACTTAATCCTACAAGCTCTTCAGATCTTGGTTTGAAGGTTGGACACAGGAAATCCAAGATTTGAGAAGGATTTGACATACCGTCATCGGCTTGAAGAAGGAAGGGGGTCTCATGGGGCTAGGTGGGTGGCCTCTTGGAGTTGAGAATGACCCTTGGCTGACAGCTGGCAAGAGAGTGGGGCCTTAGTCCTACAGCTGCGAGGTACTGGGTTCTGCCTCCAAGATGGAATTTAGAAGCAGATTTTTCCCCAGAGACCTAGATAAGAATTCAGTGTGACCAACACCTTCATCTTAGCCTTGGGATGCCCTGAGCAGAGAACCCAAACACACTGTGCCTAACGTGAGACCTACAGAGCCGTGGGCTCCTACATGGATGTTGGTCTAAGCTCCGAGGTTGTAGTTATGTGTCACACAGCAACAGAAAGCTAAGCTAACACCAAAGCTGATACCATCTGGGGTTTGTATCAGGAGAAGCGGGCTCCAAATCAAGAGTGGTGAGAGCCACCTGGGAACTTGGTTTCAGCTCTGGGGGCCACGTTTTTGGAGGGTCATGGCCAGATTAGAGAGTGAAGGATGGGGCATGGTGACCATTAATGGTTGAGAGGGGCGTACTCAGGGGCACGTTCACTGGCTCTCAACATCTGCAGAACGATGAAGTGCAGAATCCATTCCAGCTTGTGTGCCTGGACAACCAGGAGGAAGATGTCTGTGGGCCAGAGCAGAATACAGCAAGTTCTTCATGCCTGACCCAAAGGCAACACTTGATTATGCAGGACCACAGCCCTTATAAAGTGGCCCCACATACTTCTGGAAGCTTCTGGGAATCCCACAAACCATTCTGTTGCCCATGTGCTGCCATTGTTTGGGAATCTCTAGACAAATGTCCTCTAATTCCGGAATCTATGCCCACCAGGCATTGCTACCTTCTGCCATTTCTGAGGTCCTAGCATTCTTCACTCCGCTGGAGTGGACCAAGGGATGGGTGGGTCTTCATGCCTCCTACCTCTCTGAATCTCCCGTCTCCTCCCATCCTTCCCTCTCTCCCTCTCCTTCTTTTATAGGTAGGCCGCACTGCAGTATGTTATCCCCTGACCATACAACCTTTTACAATGTATGTCTGCCTTAAGCAATTTCACTCATTCCGCACACTGAGCCCCCGGCCGCCATTGCTGAGTCTCACATGTATCAGGCATGTGCTAAGCAGGTGACATGCATTGTCTGATCAAATCCACAGTGCTCCTTTGAAGTGGGTATTATCATTTACAGATGAGCAAATGAGTCATGTGCAATTCAGTGTGTGCAAGGCACTGTGGAGAAAGAAGAAAAGATTTAATGCATGGTTGACTGCTCTCAAAGACACATAACCCAGTGAGAGTTTAAAAAAAAAATCCCAAAGTGGTAAGGCAGACTGTTAGGACAGGGACATATATGCCTTAAGCTCATCTCTTGCTGTTCCCTCCCCATCCTACCTCCTCTCTCGTTTCTCCTATGGACATCGTGGGTCTTGTAATTTGACCACCAGTGCTCCAGGAAACCACCAGCACCTATCCCCTGCACCAGATACTTTTTTTTCCTTTTTTTTTCCATTTTATTTTATTATGTTATATTAGTCACTATACAGTACCAGATACCTTTGGGAACACAATTGGCTTTCTGTCCAGTTTTATTTAGTCCCCGTAAGGCTTTTGGAAAGAGGGGGCATACAGAAATTACTAGGTGATTAAAACAATCATCCTGGCATCCAGGGGCCAAGCAGGACCCCTCACCCACACGAGGTGCTCTGGAGCAGCCGAAGAGGCTGAGCTGGAGGACAGAAGTCTGTGCCTGCCACTTCTCAAGGTGGCAACTTGACAGGTCACTGCATGTTTATAAAAGGAACCTGGTAGTATTTTCCCCACAGGCTGGCCAGAGGATTAGAGACATGGTAGTGATATGTGGTTAGTTTTCAGTTAACGTTAGTGCCCCTGTAACAATGACCATCTCATTACTAGTGTGCATTGAGTCTTGCTCCTCTGGAAAATCTCAGTGAACCAAAGTTCTAGGGTAAGTTAAGGAAATCATGATCATATTTCCCCCCTTTCCAGCAAACCTATTTCCAGTTCACCCTATTGAAGATGAACTGACTCTGGGCGGTGCAGAAGGAAAAAGCAGCCTCCGTCCCTGCCTGGTGCGTTCCTTTTCCACATCAGACAGACAGACTAAATTAGCAATTAACATCGGACACCTCCGTGCTGCTGAGGATGGCTTTCAGTTAGCAAGCAGCTGCTACCCTCCCATTAGTGAATGTCACCATTCCTGCATTTCTTCTGAATGATAATTGCAGTATGTACCGATGCATATTTTTAACTGTTCCCTTTAAAAAAAAAAAAGGAAAGAATGCCATTCTCTTTCTACAAAAGCTCAGCTGCAGTATTGTTGCCCCTATAAAGAAAAAAAAAAAAAAGAAAAAACCAACCTGGGACAATTCTACCCCAGCAAGTGGCTGCAGGAAACCCCAGGCTCTCAGTCTGACAAGAAAATGTTGTTGTGTGTTTGAAACCAGTTTTAGCAGCATGCAGTGTGTGTGTATGTGTGTGTGTGTGTGT
Organism: Leptonychotes weddellii; assembly: GCF_054177405.1. Lineage (NCBI taxonomy): Eukaryota > Metazoa > Chordata > Mammalia > Carnivora > Phocidae > Leptonychotes > Leptonychotes weddellii. The sequence goes on from NC_138372.1 coordinate 163,690,363, forward strand.
GTGTGTGTGTAGGGGGTGGTGTTTATGAGGGCACAAACATTCCAGGAATAAGCTGTAAGGGAAAGTCCACAAAATAGGCAGCTTGAGCTTAGGAAATCTGTTCATTTTGTTTTTATTTTATTTTATTTTAAGATTTTATTTGGGAATATTTTGGATTTATGAAAACGTTGCAAGGATACTGAAGCGTGTTCCTTTGTGCTTTTCACCCAGATTTCCCTAAGACACATACACCTATGGCACATGGAACCGAGGGAGATAAACTAATAGTGCAATTACCAGAACTAAGAAAATGATATTGATGCAGTGTTCTTAACTGACAGACGTCTTCTGGATGCCACCCATTTTTCCACTCATGTCCTTTCTCTGCTCCGCGATCCAATGCAGAAGCCCATGTTGTATTTAGTTGTCTTGGCTCTTTAGGCTCTTCTGATCGGAGACAGTTTCCTAAGCATTTTCTTTCGTGTCCTGGATGATTCTGAAGAATACTAGGCAGGCATTTTGTAGAATGTCCCTCCATTTAATTTCATCTGACTAGATTGGGATTGTAGATTTTTGAGAAGCTATCACAAAGGTGAAGTTTCCTTCAGGCTGCATGGTATCAGGAGAATGGGATATCAACGTAAGTTAGCACCAGTGATGTAAACTTTGGTCTGGAAGGTGCCTGCCAGGTTTCTCCAACATAAAGATATAACATTCCCCTTCCCCTATCTTGCTCTTTGGAAACAAATCACTAAATAAAACCCCCAAATCAAGAGGAGAGGAATTCAGTCTCACCTCCTGGCAGGGGGATGTGATCCATCATCTGGGATCCTTCTGGAACAAAGATTTGGGGAGTGCAGCTTTAAGGGCAGATCTGTCACCGTGTGGTTTTGGTCCACTAACTCAAGCTCTCTTGGCCCCAGGTTTTCCTTGCATGAGATGAGAGGCTGCACAAGACCCGTTAAAGGGTTGGGTTAGCTCCATGTCTACCACTGGCTACCAAGACGGCCTTCCAAAAGTTTCTTCAACTCCATCAGCCTCAGCTGTCCTGTCTATAAAATGGAGTGGCTGGGATATTGAGAGAGCAGCCATGAGGCTTTTAGCACAGCATGTGTATGGGGACACGCAATAAATTTCAGTGATCGTTTTGAGCAAATTGCGGCTCAAGAATAGGCTGGTCAAATTTACTCAGTAACGGTATCAAAAGGATTCCTAGAATTATTTCCCTGTCACGTGCTTGAAAAGCTGTTTCCCGTCCTTCCTAGCTTTGTTGAAACATGAGACCTATAATCGCAGCATGAACGCGTTGCACACATCCAGCCTTGCAATTCAGTTGTGCATGATTGCAGTTTTGCTGAAGAAGATAGAGCCCACATTGAATGTCAGGTGGACAACAGCTCTGGATCAGCTCTCGCACTAAGTAGTGAACTCTCTGCCAGTCTGTGCCTCAGTTTCCCTATCTGTTAAAATAAGCCTGACCATTGTAGCTCTTAGCACAGTGATCACCATATGGCTGGTATTCAGCTCCTGAGCTATGTAGCTGGCTTACCCATCATAAGTTGCTTGTTGCAAAAGAAGAGATTAACTCTTAAGAGACATAAAGTACCGTGACGTCCAAAGTGAGTAGCAGAGATCATAGTAGTGGTTTGGTTTCAGGTAATAGAGTTGGTGTCCAGACTAACAATAAACAGTGAAGATTTTAAAGGGTGATTAACATTTCCTTGTAAAAATTAAATAAACATACAAACATGCAGACTGAGGGGGAAGCTCATTACATAGGCATATATCTATCATTTGGTATTGGTAAAGTGATGGTAAAACTGGTATACTCTTTTTTTAAAATTTTAATTCCAGTGTGGTTAACACACAGTGTTATATTAGTTTCAGGGGTACAATATAGTGATTCAATGCTTCCATACATCCATTCCACATGTGCTCATCACAACAAGCGTGCTATTTAATCCCCATCACCTATTTCCCCCATCCCCCACCCACCTCCCCTCCGGTGACCATCAGTTTGTTCTATACAGTTAAGAGTCTATTTTGTGGTTTGTCTCTTTTTTCCCCCTTCTTCACTGTTTTGTTTCTTGGATTCCACATATGAGTGAAATCATATGGTATTTGTCTTTCCCTGAGTGACTTATTTCACATAGCATTAAACTCTCTAGATCCATACGTATTGTTGCAAATGGCAAGAGTTCGTCCTTTTTTATGGCCAAATAATATTCCAGTGTGTGTGTGTGTGTGTGTGTGTGTGTGTGTGTGTGTGTGTGTAGGCCACATCTTCTTTATCCGTTCATCTATTGATGGATATTTGGGTTGCTTTCATAGTTTGGCTACTGTAAATAATGCTTCAATATACATAGGGATGCATATCCCTTCAAATTAATATTTTCATACTCTTTGGGTAAATACCCAGTAGTGCAATTACTAGATTGTAGGGTAGTTCTGTTTTTAATTTTTTGAGGAATATCCACTGTCTTCCACAGTGGCTAAAGCTGGTGCACTCTTACACGATGATGCATTACAAATGACTAAGCTCTGTTTAGGAAAAAAAATGCACACATACATGTAGAGAAGTCATAAGACGGCTCATAGACTCTGATCTGGTGAGCCTGTTCATGGGATTCAAACCTCAAATAGTTTAACTGAAGAAAATAGCCACATGCATGGAGACATTTATTGTTGCCTTCTAGATAGCGATGAGAGAAAAGGACATAATCTGATGGGAACGGGTGAGAACCAGCATTCCATAAATCACTCAGTACCAAGATGCTAATTACAAGAAGTGAAGCAACATGTGCAGTACTTCTGATAGATTGCTTAGTGAAAATAAGAGTAAGAACGTGACATGCACACCACACTGGGACTACGGAAATACATGAACATGTGGACAGATTCTAGAAGGAAAGGTGCAAAAGCGAAAACATGCCCCTGTTACAAGAAAAAAGCAATTCGGTAAGAGTTAAACAAACATTCTTTGATTTTATGAGTTCAAGCAAATCTTTCAAGTTGAGAAAAACAGACAGAGGGGCTCAAATTTTTCAGTGCTTTGGAATACATATCCGAGGGCTCCTGTGAACACCTTCTACTGCACATAAATATTTTCCCAGCCTCCCTTTTCCCTTACGTGCCCCTTAAAGCTCCTAAATAAAACTAATATAGCCAACGAGCCTTTTTTAAAGGATGAAGAGAAACAATTTCAGGAGTCTCTATAAGGAGGGAAAAAGAGCTTTTTTCTCTTCATTCTTCAGTGGCTTGTTAGAGTCTCTCTGAGCTTGTGTTATTGAAACCCGAGGGTGACAGGCATTAAGGTAAATCTATTGCTGAGCCTGGATCTTTAATGAGTGCATTGATCAGAGAAGAGACGCAAGAAAGCACAGTCCAGTGACACCTGAATGAATATAAATTTAGTCCCAACTGAAGATCTTCCACAGTCGGCCTGTTCCCTGCTGACAGTGTGAGCAGGAGGAGAGAAAAGCAATTTCGGTCTTCAGTCTTGATTCTCTTCACGCTGTTGGCAGTTTTTAAGAAGAACAAGTTATGACTATTTTACCTCTAAAAGCAACGGGAACTTGTCAAAGATTCCCTCCCTGGAAGTGACAATCGAGACTGTACTCTGTACCGATTTTGATTCTGAAATCAATCCGTTTGCCTGGAGGAGTAAGTACTTTTAAACCATTAGATTTGTCCAGAAATTGGACCAGTTGCCTCAGCAGAGAGTGAGTGCCCCACCACCAGAAGAATGCCAAAGAGGGGGAGATTGGCTGGCTGGCAAGATTTTCAGATTTTCAGAGGGGCTCGGACGTGGCAGAGAGACTTGGGAGAGGAGGATGGCTTGATATTGGGTCACCTTTCAGATCAATCCACCTCTGGCTTTCTATCCTTCTAGAAAACCAGCCCATGGAATGATAAGGATCACAGGGGTTGGGAACCCCGATGAATGGAGTTTGGGATTCTGGCTTTGCTACTTATTGTAGGATGTTAGACAATTCCCTGTCCTAGTGTGTATATTCCTCAGTCTCTGTGTTAATCAAGTGGGGATTTGAAAGTGACCTAACTCACAGGCTAGTCATGACTTTATGTTAGATAATGCATGAATGTAATGTGTTCACCACAGTGGCCAGAGTGTAATATGTTCTCAATACATGTTATCAGGATTATGATTATTCAGTGATTTTTGCATTACATTTAGTGACCACACATCAAACCCTTCTAAGGGGCTTGGTATTTTCACCCATCTTATCTCACCTAAACTTCTGATATGGGGTGAATTATGTCCCCCAAATTGATGTGTTGAAGTCCTAACCTCTAAGACTTCAGACTGTGACTGTGTCTGGAGATAGAGCCTTTCAAGAGAGAATTAAGTTACAATGAGGTCATATGGGTGAGACCTAATCCAAGGTGAGTGATGTCTTCATAAGAAGAGATTAGGACACAGACACACATGGAGGGAAGACCATGTGAAGATGCAGGGGAAGACGGCCATCTACAAACCAAGGAGAGAGGTCCCAGGAGAAACCAACACCAGTGACACCTTGCTCTCAGACCTCTAACTTCTAGAATTGTGAGAAAATTAATGTCCGTTGTTTAAGCCACCCACCCTGGGGCACTCTGTTATGGCACGCCTGGCAAAACTAACATAGTCTTCCACCACCCTGGAAGGTATGGATGATTACCTTCATTTTCCAGAAGACACTGAGGTTCAGAGAGGGGCAGGGACATCTTCAAGATTACACAGCTCCCTTAAGCAACTGTTGTTCTTCGAGTGTCACATGTAAGGTGACGAGTTCGGTATGTAGCACATGGTAGAAGCTCAGTAACAGCAAGGGTCTCCCTTATGACTGAGCTGGGACTCTCACCCTGCCTCCATGATTCCCCTTCTTCCCGCCATCAGCCCCCCTTCCATCTTGCTCTGAAGTGCTGTCTTGCTCACCTGTTGCCCCTGTGTGGTAAGACTACCGACTTCTCTCTCTCCCCTTTCTCTCCCTCTAGAATTGGGCACATCAGCACCTTTTTGGTTTCTGCAGCCTCTTCAGAAGTATTTTTGACACAAACAATAGTCCCGGTTTTTGCCTTTTCAAGAGTCATCAGCACAATCGGAGCAGACAGTGGTGACTCATTTTGATCATTGCCTTAAAGCTATTCCCTCTGTGAGCCCAAACCTGACAGCCCTCACTGTGCTGTGAAATCTTATACTATTTTTATGCCTTTTAATCTATCTTTTAACAGCCTCCTTGTTTAGAAGTCCAGGCCCTGGATTCACAGAAAGCACGTTTTCCAGAGCAGGGAGAACAAACTTGGCCTGTCTTAATCAAAGGCACAGGGAGCCCCAATCTGGGGTCCTTATCCAATCCTCAGCTTTTCTAGTACGTTCCCTCATGTCTTCCTTTTATAATGGCCTCAGTGGGGACTCCCAGGGCTGCTGGCTGCTTTCTCCTGTCTTAATAACTGCTGAGCTTCTCCCCAAGGCAGGAGGTTGTCAAAACATTTATAAAGGGCCTGAATTGCTCAACTGAGTCACTGTTATTGGAGGGTCATTATGAAAGTGACATGTCAGGGCGAATGTCAGCGATGGGGTCAGTCCTTCCCTTCGGCAGGCCTCCCAGGTAACTTTGGGCCAGGCAGAACAATGGGCTTCTCCGTGGGTCTCTTACAAACTTGGTACATCGCTTTGTTTTGTGTTCCATTTAACAGAAAACACTCATGGAGGATTGATGGATGCACGCCATTGTATTCACATCAGTGTCTTTCTACTGGACTATACAGTGAGTCCCTATGCCTTATTAGGAATTTAAGGTGGGGACGCAGTACTCTGACCCCAAGTCTCACTTCTCCTGCCCTCTGAAGATCCAAACCAAGAGAATTACATATGGAAGAATAACAGCCTAGCGGGAGACAAATCAGTTTTATTCATATAATAGGTGGGCAAGCAATTTGTATTCTTGACTGCTGGGATGGGGCTTGGGTCTCCTGTGGACCCCCCAGTACTCTACTCTGGAAAACAAATGCTTTATCCAGGCCCCAAGATGGGCCTTGAGACCTTAACACCACCAGCATAGTGGATGAAGACTCAACAAGACCCCACAGGACAATCCTACCCAAAATGGCTACTGCACAGAGGAGAATATGAAAGAGAGACAAAGCTTGGTTCTGAGGCCTGATGGACTTGAGGTTGTGGCCTATCAGCAGAGCATTAGCTTCTCCCAGTGATTTGGGAGGTTGTCAGGAAAATCTCCTTTTCCCTATGGTAAGAATGGGAAGAGATAGTTCCTCTACCCAAATATAGTAGGGGAAACGTAGGCAGAGAATACATAAGGGCTCAAAACCCATCACGGACACCACAGCTGGATGGAGCCTCTAAAGACATCAGGTCCCTTAGTAAGATTTACCCACAGTTTTTGGTTAAACCAATAAATAATGTTTATAGAATTACAACTACATAAATATTGATCCTTGCCAGGCAAAGTAATATGCAGTTAGGTAGACTACAATTTTTTTTTTTAACCTGGAGTTAATAATTGCCTTGATTTTCTATTGTTTATTTTCTGTGTACCTATTGCTTTCTTTTTCAGTGTTCTTACCTTCTTTCATATGCCTGCCAGTAGTTCTCCAAAAACTTAAACACAGTTATACACTCTGTTTTATTTTTATGTTTACTGGAAACCTGTCCCCTGCATCGCTACAGCTTTCTCTTTCAATCTGAATAGATTTCTTTCTCAGGCTGGCACACAGTGGCCATCCTGGGACTTCCATTTGGTCGTCTTACTCTCCTGAGTTGAATTCTCTGTCCCTTGGATTCTGGGTCTTCCGTTTCTATTTCTTTTTTTTTTTTTTTTCATTTTATTAAGTGCATCTTCCAGTATTTTTCTAGGAAAGGACATGTAGATGGACATTTTAACTTATTATATTATTATTATTAATATTAATTTTTTAGTCTTGGCAAGTCTGAAACTGTTTTCATTTGATTTCAGAGTTGATTGATAATATATTTCTAGGTTGGGAAACGTACTGTGGGTTGGCTCAACCAATAGCCATTTCATCCTGCTTTTGCTGTGCTTTCCTATAAAGCAGTATGTGGAAAATTAAAAATACATTGCACAAAGTTCCAGCCATAATGCAATAACTGGTATTAGATTATGCCCCCTGCTGTAAACAAACATAAAACTGGAAAAAAAAAATAACTGCTCTCAGGCACTGGGTAATCAGCAATGCAGTCCCTGGGAGAACAGAAATTCATGAGGTGAAGCCCATGATCATCCAGCTTTATGTCTGGGACATTCTCTTGACTGTGGCACAATGAGATGGAATCTAAACAGAGTATGTGATCCTACCTAGCTAAAGAAATAGAGATCAGAGTTCAGGGCTTGAGGCAGATGGAATCCCTAGGCTGGGGCTTTGGAGAGGAGAAGCCTAGGTAGAAAGGGAGCCCCATAAATTGATGCAGGAGCCCCTGAGAGCCTGTGGCTGAGGTTTGGCTGAATGTACACAGGCAAACCACCCAAGCCTTATCACGGAGCAGCTATTATAGCATTGAGAACAAAGCAGAGCTACTAGAGGTCAAGCAGTGCTAGGGAAATTGGAGTTCTTGCCCTGCAGAGTAGAGAGATCCACTTAACACCCCTAGCATCTAGCTGAGACACCAGAAAGACCATGCTTTAAGAGTAAGGACCATGCCATGGACCTGCCGTGTTGGAGTCCCACCAAGTTAGAGTACCTTTTCCAAGGAAAAAAGCTTTCCACAGATCTGAGTGAACAAGGTGTGAAACCAAGCCTTTGCAAGTTCAAGTGATTAACCAGTAATTGAATGGTTTGTCATTTCAGAGAGTGATAACTGAAGCCAGACTTTCTACAATGTCCTTTTCACAATGCTCAATATTCACTACATCAAAAACTAATGATGTACTATATGTTGGCTAATTAACAAAATAATTTTTAAGAATTTTAAAAAATTTTAAAATTTTAAATTTAAAAAAAAATCTTTAAAAAAATTCAATGAGGGGCACCTGGTGGCTCAGTCAGTTAAGCAGCTGTCTTTGGCTCAGGTCATGGTCCCAGAGTCCCGGGATCGAGCCCCACATCAGGCTCCCTGCTCGATGGGCAGCCTGCTTCTCCCTCTCCACTGTTTGTGCTCTCTTGTGCTCTTTCTCTCTCTCAAATAAATAAATAAAATCTTAAAAACAATGAAGTTTTCACTAGACACACAAAAAAGTAGGAAAATGTAAGCCATAGCAAAAAAACCCCGCAACAGTTAATAGAAACCAAATCCAAGATAGTGCATTTGCCACACTTAGCAAAGACTTTAAAATGATCCTTGTAAATATGTTCACGTAAAGGAAAATTTGATTTTAGTAAGTGAGCAGACAAAAAATTTTATTTTTTTAAAAAAAGATTTTATTTATTTATTTGAGAGAAAGAGCACGCTCGAGGGAGAGCAGAAGCTGGGGAAGAGGCGGATGGAGAGGGGCAGACAGGGCCCTGGGTGGGGGGCAGGTGCTGGTCTCTGTATGCAGACTCCCCCCCCCAATCCCAACCTCCAGCCTCGCTCTTCCTTCTCAGGTACACGCTGCTTTGTGTGCACCATCTTTCGGTGGTTTTACAGGGTAACTTGACTCATTTCTCCATGTTCTGCTCTGCTGCTGACATATCTGCTCTTCTGCTATTCATCTCACTTTCTCCTCTATGACCTGAAGTTAGCAAAAATCTTCCTTCACAGGAACGCTGGCAGGGTTAAGTGAGGCGGAGCTGGGAGGGAGCCTGGCCTAGTGCTTGGCCCACAGATCACGGATGCTACGTGGTGTCTTTCACTCTCCCCCACCTGCCCACCCTCTCCTTCTCTTCCTTCTCCCTTCCCCTCCCAAGCATTATGCATTCATATATTCCAGCCACCTCAGGCTGCTTTGGGGACAGCGGTTTGTAATTACTGCAGCATGGTGTATGTCTGTGGCAAATTTATTTCCTCTCACATTTCTTGTAAGTGTTGCTGAGGCAGAATGAACGCCTCAAATCACTCAGAGGCAGACAAATGAGTCAGAAAACCCGCCGGTAATAAGGCTGGATCGGGAGGCACGTATATTATTTTTTTAAAAACGGTTGTCTTCTTTGTCTTAAACTGTGCGGCCAATGAGAGTCACATCTGTGGAGATAACTCTCCAGCCCTTTCCTGGGGGGGTGCATACTCGCCAGCAGGCCTGGCCCTGAGCTCAGAGGGAAGATGGGGTTTTGCAGCCCGACCTGAGTCAATGCAACGGCCTTCGTACACGGAGTGAGTCAGAGTCCAAGGGGACTTGGAAGGATCCTGCCCAGCCCTTCCCAGGGGAGGGAAGCCACGATCCAGGCCAGGGTGTGCAGCTGACTTCTGGGAGGGCCAAGCGGTCGGTGGCAGGGCCTGGGCTGGAACACAGGCATCACCTGGTCCCGGGTTCCCGCCAGCCCACCAGGTTCAAAAAACCTTCCATTCCTGTTCCCCCCACTTCCTGCTTCAGTCCATGACTGTCCTGAGCACCCAGCCAGTTGGCGCGGATTCTGTTTTTATTTTTAATTAATTAACTCAGCAAATGTGTGCGGTTCACTTCATGGTTTCAGGCATCGGTCCGGGCCCTGGAGACACAGATGAATAAGCCTCTGTCCCTCCCCTCAAGGTGTTCACAGGTAGCCGGGAAGATGGGCACTGAACAGGCTCTTTCAAGTCTGTGTGGCTGGTGGCAGGACACAGGGCAGTTTGGGGACAGCAGAGAAAATGGCCCTCAAGCCTGCTTGCAGAAGTGGGGGGAGGTCTCTGTGAGTTTCGGGGTGGAGGACTGCTTGCACTTAATTTTTAAAAGAGAGGGAAACGGAACTCATCCAAGAAAAATCAAAGATGAGGAGGTAGAAGGAGCTCATCCAGGTGGGAAAAGAACCGGAGTTTGATGGTGGAACTCGGGTTTGAACCCAGGTCTGCTTGGGTCCAAGTGCCAAGCTGATGTTCTACTTGGTGCAGGATACAGCCCGAGTTCAAGTCCCAAGCCCCTTCACTTTGACCAGGGCCTACATGCGAAGACTAGACACAAGCCCAAAGCCACATAACTAACTCTCTCAAGAGCTTCACAGACTCTGTCAGGGGTGAGCTGCGCCTGCTCAGTGTCCTCAGGGAGACCATGCCAGAGTGGTGACCAGGACAGTGGCATCCGGAAGCACAGGGCTCCCAGAGCTCGCAAAGTACTTTCACACACCTGAAACCCTTGCCAGGAAATTGCATGCGGGATAATCACAGCCTTTCGGAGGGCACCTGCCCAGAGCCAGGCGATGGGGAAAGTCCTATACAGCTTATGTTCCCGTTGACTGGATCCTCAGAGCATCCTCAAAACAAGTGGATTTTTACCATGTGTTTTTACCCATTTTTAAGTTGAGGACACTGAGGCTCAGGGCGCACAGCTGGTAAACTGCAACCAAAGTGTACAGCCAGCTCTGTCTGACTCCAGAATCCTGACTCCTGCAGCATGGACGCCCTGGGAGTGGGGGGTGGGCATTCTCTTTAGAAATCCCAAACCATGCCTCCAGCAGCAATATCAACCTCAACTGCAAAGAAAGGAAAACAAACTCCATGAACAAAAATGTCCCTGGGATTTCACAGGGAGGAGAGTAAAACCGCACTTGCAGGCCAAAACACTGTGCTGCCTTTATAATAGATGGAAGAGCCCTGGCTCAGAGGCAGATCAGGCGCCCACTGTCTGAGGCTCTGTTTGCCACGGGATGCTATGACGCAGGCCCTTTCAGCCACACTCGGAGCCATCAGTGAGGGGGTGGCCATCGAGGGAATGGAAACTGTACTGAGCTGGGCTCTGCTCAGTCCCCACCCGCGGAGACTACAGCTTCAGAGATCTCTGGTGATGGACGAGCAAGCGAGCCCCCCGTCCCTGGGCGTGTGCGATCATCGGCAAAGGGCACTTCCTGGGGAAACTGTGCAGGAAGTGGTGGGGCAGGTAAAGCGAAGCCCAGGGGGAGGAAGAGACTGTCCAGAGGCCTTGCAGTGTTTTGAGGTCAGGACCAGGGTTAGGTGTCTATGTGCAGAGCCCTAGCGGCATAAGGAACGTGGAGGGAGGTGGCGTGCAGGATGCCTAGAGTCTGAAGGGCACCAGGCAGAGCCACCACTCGGACCAAGACCCTCACGGTTGCACCCGTGTGACCTGGCCCGGGACTTAGGGTGTGTAGGGTTGACATCACTAGGCAGCAGGTGTTGAGATGCCCTTCTGCATGCTGGGCTGCAGAAGCCTCCAGCATTTGCCTTAGAAAACCTGGATCTCCAGGGACAATGAGCCCAGAGCTTAGAAGCCGATGCAAGAGCCCCACCTCCCTCCGTCCACTTCTCCTCTGGGATTGCACAAGACTCTGGAATCCGCTGCCGGTGTTGGCCTTGACTGGTGGACAGGGCAGCGATAAGAGGCACATTCCTGGGACGAGGAATGTGCAAGGACTGGCAGGAGCATGTGGAGGGTGCTGCCAGAAAGGGGACTTGGATATGAACCCAGGTCCCCGTGCACAGGAAGGCTCAGCAGATAAGTGAATAAAGACACCTCCGCATCCGCGTTGAGACGGGGCAAAGATTGGCTGCTCTAGAGAAGGGCAGTTGCAAAGGGTCAGGAATTGTAACCAGGTTTTTCCATTTTGTTGCAGCATTTTTTTTTTTTTTAACTGTCACTTTGGCTAACAGCAAACTGAATTCCTTTTTGGGAAACACTTCCCCATCTCGGGGACTGTACATTAAGATGCCATCCCTCCCCCTGAGGAGGGTGGGTTCATACCTGAAACTAATCCTATGGAGTCATCACTCAGGGCCGCATCTTAAAGAGTAAGACAACATCAAGGGCAGCCAACAAGGAGACCATCCGCAATGGCTGGTCTCATTCAGTCGCAAAGTATTCACCTGCCTGCCCTGAGCTGGTTTGGGTCGCTCAAAACAGAAAATGTACCTCCTATCTGTCTTGAAAAATAAGAAGTGTATTGGGCTCAAATCACTGAAGAGTCCAGGCATAGATCTTGATTATTTGGGTTTGGCTTGTGGAAAGCTTGAGTCAAATTAATTAAGAATACGGGATTTTAATCTTTTACACTAGTAACCACTACGTTTCATTCATAGATCGTCACTCATTCCGTGTTGTCCCTCCCACTTCTCCCCGCCTGCCTGGCACATACACCATCCCCAGCACCCTGGCTCCCGGGGCTCGGGCTGTGGGAGGGGTATCTAGTCAGCCTGCATTTGTCAAACCCAGACTTGGGGGGGGGGACCTCCAGCTGGAATTCCATTCCGAGGTCCATTTCCTGGAGAATTTCAGACAGAATCTAGGAGTGTGACAAACACATTTGATGCTGTAAGAAAACAGGTTCTGGTCTGGATGAAGCCTTGTATTTTCTCAGGGAAGAGTGAGGCTCCAAGCTTCTTCCCGGGGGTGGTCGGGAGATTCTCACTGATGCAGGGAAGGAAGTCTACCTGTCAGAGGCTGCACCGTTTCAGTCCTGCTCGGGGATTACCTTCCTCATTTATGTGGCATCCAGCAAAGCAGAAGGTAGCTTTCTGCCATTCATTCCATAAATACTCATCAAGTGCCAGATATATTGTGGTCATTGTTCTAAGCCCCAGGGATAGGAGGTGGACAAAGCAGACAAAATCACTCTCCACGGGGCCTCGTTTTCTCGTCCCCTTTTCTCCTTGGTAATATTCTGCTCCTCTTTCGAGACCCACCTTGGAAACCACATCGTTTGTGCCACGCAGCATGCACACATTCATATACTCCACCCACATTTCTTGGCTATCTATCGTGTGAGACACTGAACTTTGAGGAGGCACGAGAAAGGGTCCTTTCCCCCAAGAAGCTCACAGTGTGGAAGAGAAGAGGTGACAGGTAGACAGGCCGTGATCACAGTGCTGTTGGACAGTGTGAGAAGCAGGGCCAAGGGCTCAGGGGTGCAGAAAGACTCCTCACATGGATTGAGGGTGAGGATGTCATCAGAGGGGGGCTTCCTGGGAGAGGAATGGTGAAGAGAAATCCGGGGTTGGGCGAGGTGGTGCATCTCCTCTCCCACTCTGCGGCAACCATCTCCAACCTTGTCTGGCTCCTTTTCCCCACTGTGAGCTGCACACTCTTGAGACCATGTCTCTATTGTGATGCCTGGAACAGGAAGGAGTTCTTCAGGTATTTGCTTCATGACTGTAAGTGAAGGACAAGGATGCAAACACACCTGACAAACATTCTCTGCAAAAGACCTTTTCAGGTGCTACTAGCTACAGTCTCCTCCAGGAAAGGACATGGCAGGGTTGTCTCTGGGACTCTAGCCCTTGATTCAGAGCTTGGACTTAAATGGGAACTCAATGTAGAATTTTGAATTGTGGAATCAGTGGGCAACAAATGAATCAATTAAAGAGCGATAAATATGTGAATGACTCTGGTTGCCCTCTTCCCCTCCAATTGCTGATCCAATCCTCCTCCCCGGCTTCCACCCTCATCTTTCTGGAGGAAACTCTTCTACCCAGGGCTTCCATGTACAGTTGTTCAGTCTGCACACTGCACAAGGCGGCCAGTTCTAAAGGGGCACCGTTCACATTGTAGACATGCAATAACTTAGAGGAGAGTATGGGCAGGGGTAGACGTTGTAGGTCTCACCACTGAGTCCTGAAGCAATGGAGAGGAGACCCTTCATACATACAGTCATGTACATGCTTGGGCCACATCCTGTTATGACCATGTTCTGGGCTTCCCCTGAGGTCCCTGCTCTCACCAAGGCCCAGATCTCACCCTTGCCCAACACTGGCGCTGACAGGGTGGCCTCATCAGGGAGGCAGTGGGAGAAGCACGAAGTGAGAGCTACTGGTGTTGGAGTGGGTGTGATCTGATGTGCTTGCTTAACCAAGTCTGCTGCCTCCCATGGCCTTTGGACCCAACCAGCCCTCCCAGAGCTAAGGCCAGAGAGGGTCTTTTCTACTGATAAGAACCCCGAGCAAACACTGCCCAGCCCCTGCCCCTTTACACGTGAGTCTTGTTCGGGGTTATCCATTATGGCTATGGCCAGAAAGGGCATCCGCTCACATTCCCGCTTTGCCCCAGGCCAGCTTGAACCATAATAGGCTAACTTCCCAAAATGTATTTAAGAAACAGGTGCCTCGAAAAAAACACTTCCCAAACACTTACTGCCAACCAGGGTGGATCTAGGTCAGTCTCAAGGAGCTGATCCGACTGCCTGCAGCCCCTTTCTGGAATCCTGGGTGGAGTTAAGAAAGATTACAGGGCGCACCTGTTTGGGCCAGTGGCATTGCCAAGGTCACCCCAGCTTTATCCCCCCACGGCAGTTGCTGGGGTGGGTGTGTGACCCCGTTCTACACAAGACCACGCGGTTAGAAAGTGGTCCAGCGGGAGCCAGGGGAGAGCGGTGACGGCTGATGTTGATGAGACACTGCCTGCCGGTCACCCCCGTAAGGACAATGGTCACAGTTTAACCACAAAAAAACCTCCCCATCAACCCCCAGAAACAGCTGCCGCAGAAACCTCTGACATTCAGCGATGCTGCCCCGTTTGGAATCACCCAGCTGCTTGCTTGCCGCTTGCAGCTAGGGACGGCCAAATCCACCTGCAGACCCGCCAGGAAGACTCCCACATCCCGGACCCCGCCGGGATGGAGCGCTTGTCGATGTGACTCGGTATTTCCTCTGCTTACTCTGTGAGCCGATTCCTTTCCGGCGCCTTAACCCCGATGAAACAGAAGTGCTAACAGGTGGGCTCCCCGCTGCAGGTTTATGAATAAACAGCCTGCATTCATTAGGATTTTATATGTATTTATTGATTTCATTCACAAAAAATATCCTCTGAAGTAGGACTATGATGTAGGTACTATCATCTTCATCATTGCCATCTTATACATACATGAACTAAGATACACACAGGTTGATGAACTTGTCCCACATCACACTGCTTGTAAGTCATGGAGCTGGGATGTGAACCCAGGCAGTCTGGTTCCAAATTCTATACTTTTACCCCTCATGTGATGTGCTTCTAACAGCAAGGAGGGGTCTTCGTTCACATTTCTGAGAGCAAGGGGGACTGGTGGTATTTTTTTGAGGAGGCAAAGGAGTGATGTGCCGGAAATTCAAGTTCTGATGATTTGCCTGGGCATTCCCCAGGTGATCAAGCTGGGGACCATAGGAAGGGGTGGTCTGGACACAGCCCAGGCAGGTGTCCCTGGACCAGAGAGTGGAGGCTGGAATGGACCCCCCACTCCCTCCGCTGTGATCCAGGATGGTCTCATCCCGAGATCCTTAGCTTAATCGCATCTGTAAAGGCTCTTTTTCCAAATAAGCTCATTGGCACCGATTCCAGACATTAGGACATGGATGTATCTTTTGGGGGGTCACCAATCAACCCACTACAAGTGGGAACAAAAACGCATCTTTATTTTCATTACCTTCAAATCGGAATGTAGGATTTGCCTCAATTATGAAAGCAGAAAATGGCCACCGCGCTGTCTGCAGTACCCAGGACTCTCTCACCAACTGATCTTCCAGTCCTTCCAAGAGGCGGTCCTTCCCAGACCCCCGGCTGCTCTTTGCCATACGATGTGGTGATCGAGGGGCTCACGTGTTACTGTTTTACCAGTTTGTTATTCCGATAACTATATTGCCATATAATTGGCATCTCTCTAATCCTGTACATTTTATCTTGCGGGGAGGGGGTCCATGTCCCTGGCACGAAAGAGGCTGCAAGCCTTTAAATGAATGGTTTCTGAGGTGTCTTTTATCTTTGACCTTTACGGTTGGCCATAGATTTTGGTCATGTGTGTAACAGCCTTAGAGGCAAGAAAATGAGCTCCCGACAGGCTCATTTGAGGTTCTGAGACCCAAGAGCGGAGAGTGGGGCTTGGAGAAAGAAAATCCTCAGTCCGTATAGTGTTTGCCATTTCTCTGTACTGCACGATCTTGATGGAGCGGAGGCAGTGGCTGGCGTGGGAAGGGCTCGGGACTTTGGCATCCTCCCAAAGAAGACTGTCGAATTCTACATTAGAGCCCTGAGCACACAGATGGCCGGCGAAGGTCCACAGCATGAGTGGACACGTTAAGGATGGTCAACTTAATGGGCCGACGTTGGCAGAGCTCCAGTTCAAGAAAAACCCCAGAGCAGACAACTTAAATCTGTTCTCCTGAAAGCTTCTTCCCAGATTCCAGAAGCAAGTCAAGGCCGAAGCAACTCTTCAGACACAGATTTGCTCTTCTTGGAGCCAGATAACCTTGGGCTGCTCCAGGGTAGCCATTGGCTCATGCTTGACTCCCCAGCTGCCTGCAGCCATGATGGGTCTCACCATTAACGCACGAATGCACACTATGTCAAAGCCACCTAGGGGCGCCTGGGGGCTCAGTCGTTAAGCGTCTGCCTTCAGCTCCGGTCATGATGCCGGGGTCCTGGGATCGAGCCCCGCATCGGGCTCCCTGCTCCGCGGGAAGCCTGCTTCTCCCTCTCCCTCTCCAACACTTGTGTTCCCTCTCTCGCTGTGTCTCTCTCTGTCAAATAAATAAACAAAATCTTAAAAAAAAAAAAAAGACACCTAGACTGAGCTGCCAGGATTATCCTGCTGCAGAACAGATTAGATGACTCTCAAGACCTCTGCCCATCTACCCAGAGCTCATTGCTCACCTTGAAATAGTTTGAAGACAGTGATGTTAAGCCTTAAAACAGAGCTGAACACAGTTTCAAATAAGAATCCGTTGCTTTGGGGCTCCTGGGTGGCTCAGTTGGTTAAGTGTCTGCCTTCGGCTTAGGTCATGATCCCAGGGTCCTGGGATTGAGCCCTGCATCCGGTTCCTTACTGAGTAGGGAGCCTGCTTCTCCCTCTCCCTCTGCCGCTGCTCCCCCTGCTTGTGCTCTCTCGCTCTCTCTCTGTCAAATAAAATCTTAAAAAAAAATTCATTGTTTTTTTGGGTGCACATGAGCCGGACTTGCAAAGTCTTGTGTTTGGGTATACCTGCCTGTCTGAAGCCGCCCCCAACAGAGCTTCTGGCATTGGACTGGGAGTGAGCTGCCTCTGGTCGATGAGGACCCCACTACAATCTCCCGGAGTCTCAGCGTCCTCATGTGAGACGGGCCAAAAGAATGCCTGGTTCTTCCCAACTTACAGGGTCCTGAGGGGCTGGGAAGGGACAGGGACTGTGAACTCCCACATGAATTTGAAGAGCTGCAAGGATGATTTTATCAGCGTTTGTCATGGATCTGAGCTTCTAAGCTATGTAACAAGAGAGCAACACTGTGGTTTTCACTGCAACCCCCCACCATGCTGAGTGGGGCCAGATGGATGGTGTTCTCGGGCTGTCCCCTCCCAACCCTGCTGCACGTGGTTGTTACCATGCCCAGTTTACAGGAAAAGAGCCCAAGGTCCCGAAAATTAATTCAGGTGCCCAAAGGCCCACGTTCTGATTGGAAATCAGCAAAGGCAGGGCATAACCTCTGGAATTCTCCCTGGTCTAACTGCTCTGAATGGAGTTGTGCAGATGGAAGCAACTATTTTGGGTTTGCCCCAGTTCTTGGATTATTCTGGTGTAAGAAAGAAACATTGACCTTGGTGTCAAGGGCCTGGGATCGAATCCCAGTCTTTCCCCCGAGGTGGGGGTGGGAGGGCTGTCATCATCCAAAGGGATGATTTTCTTCTCTCAGTCTGGTTTTTTTTTTGTTTTTTTAATCTCTAAAAGGGATAATAGTACTTGACCTTCATGCAATTAATTATCCAGGGAAATAACAAGTGTGAAATTGTTCAGGTCATAGGAGATGCCAAATACTTATTTTTAGCTTGTTCCTTCATTCATTCATTCACTCTGTGAACTTCTGGTCTGCAAGGCATCGAGATTAGCCTTCGTCAGCCTCACTTACCCATCCGCAGCAAGAACACTTCTGTGCCAGCCACACTTTAATCCCTTGATGTGCAGTAACGCGCTAGATCTTCGCAGTAATCTTCCATGTTGGCGTATCATCATGCCCTTTACTACAGATGAAGAAGCTGAGGCACGGGGAGGTTAAAAACTTGGCCAGTGGCACATGGCTGGTGAGCGTTGGAACTGGAAAGGGATCCAGTTGAAATCAGACTGCGTGCTCACGATGCTGTTCTGTTACTTCCCCTCCTAGAGGCACTGCGAGGACGAAACCAGTGTAAGGTGCATGCAGACGTGTGGCTGGCACGGAACCAGCGTCCCGTTAATGTCGGTTTACTGTGTAGCAGAGGACTGCAGTGATCACAGAAACAGGCCCCGGGGCCTGGGCTCCCTGGGTCTTCCCTCCGCTCCATCGCCACCATGTACAAAATCTTGGGTGAGAGTCTCATTTTCCTGAGCAGCAAAAGAAGGGCAATAGGAACATTCTCCATCCGAGGCCTTCTGTCAGCGGATGCCAGGTAAAGTGTCAGAATAGAAACTGGATCATTTTAAGTGCGTTACAAGCATGGACTTTTATTATAAAACCTCTCACTGCTTGCTACCTGTGTCCTAGTTATGGGTACACACGTTCCAGATCTTTGCCTCGCCTGTGTGATCCGGGAGCATTGGGGAGATGTTTTATTCACCATTGCCTCCCTGCAGCCCCCAGCCTAACACTCAGCACAGAGTTGGCTTGGGGTGTTCATTAGAAATAGGTTGATTTGAATATATGCATGACCAGGGAGGCTTTGGGTCGTGTTATCTCTGTGGTACAAGAAGTTCAGAGGACCTATGCATTAATAAAACCCTGTCTAAGCAATTCGTTCACACAACGGGCTCCAGAGCAAAAGATAAATGCCAAGCTGCTGGATATGAGTTGGCAAGGGGGCTCTGTGGGGAAGCAAGCCTAGGACCCAGTGCCCTTTTAGATCTTTTTTAACTCTGACACTGAAACATTTGTCATTCGACTCTCCTTTCATTCGATCACCCATGTCTGGGTGCGTCCATTTCTATTTATTTCCTCGACAGAGAGGCAAAGCTGCACATTTAATTACTCCTTTCTTTCTTCCTCTCCCAAAGCAAAGAACCTCAGTCATGTGGGCATGGAACACACGAACCTCTGCTTCCGGGAGAAGCCAGGCTGTGCACCCTGTCCTCTCTCCCCTTTCCAGCAGCTTCTTGCACTTTAGCCCCCAATTATCTCTCTAACGCACCCCTACCCTCGGGCACACCCGCTGCCTAAGTCTGCACTCACGCTGCCTTCATGGAGGCACCTCCTTGCCCACACTCTGGCCTCTTGTAATCCATCCTCCCTCCTGTGGACACAGCCCTTTCTAAATGTGACCAGTTCTCTTTCTTGCTTGAACTGCTTCGGTGGCTCTTACCCGCTGCATGCCAGGCCTTGTAAGGAAAGCCCCGAGCACACGATTGTGACCGTTTCCATCAGATATCTGCAGGACTTTGAGTGAGGACACAGGGAGCCTGCCATGAATGTCCCCTTAGAAATGTTGTTGTGAGGCTCAGAGACACTGCATTTAAAGCACCTGGCATCTAAGGTTCTCATAAGTTCCATTTCTTCTTTTTTTTTTTTTTAAATTTTGTTGTGTTATGTTAGTCACCATACAATACATCATTAGTTTTTGATGTGGTGACCCACGATCCATTGTTTTCGTATAACACCCAGTGCTCCATGCAGTACATGCCCTCCTTAATACCCATCACCAGGCTAACCATCCCCCCCTTCTCCCCTCTAGAACCCTGTTTGTTTCTCAGAGTCCATAGTCTCTCATGGTTCATCTCTCCCTCCGATTTCCCCCCCTTCATTTTTCCCTTCCTTCTCCTAATGTCCTCCATGCTATTCCTTATGTTCCACAAATAAGTGAAACCATATGATAATTGACTTTCTCTGCTTGACTTATTTCACTTAGCATAATCTCCTCCAGTCCCAT
>NC_138372.1:163710707-163727821 GCF_054177405.1 Leptonychotes weddellii
CACCAACAGTGGAAGAGGGTTCCCCTTTCTCCACAACCTCTCCAACATTTGTTGTTTCTTGCCCTGTCCATTTTTGCCATTCTAACTGGTGTAAGGTGGTATCTCAATGTGGTTTTGATTTGAATTTCCCTGATGGCTAATGATGGTAAGTTCCATTTCTGAGCTCACTTGCTGCAATTCTCAGGAGTCTGTCCCATCCTGATGAAGGATGCTGCAAGCCTCAGGGTCCCGCCCATCAGCCAGACGTGTCCAGGGACCTTTCGAGCCAACACAACGGCAGAGCAGAACTAAGGGCTATTGATCCAGCAACATCCTAGCAAAGATAGAATGTCCATTCTGATTTCTTAACAGGCCTTGGGGAGGGCCTGGCAGAATTTGACTTTAATAGAAAGCCACAGTGCGTAGTTGAATCCACTTGTCTTCACTGGGTCCTGTGTCTGGAATCATCTGGTCCTAGGGCTGAGGCTTCTATAACTGAAGGCATGAAGGAGCACCCACAGGGGCCTGGCAGGTCCTCTCCGTTTAAACACATGCTTCCCTCCAGGCCCTGACTAGAATCCTGGGGAAGGATAAAAGTCAAAATAGCCTGCTCTTTATTGTGTATCTATTATGTCCCAGATGTTGGGGCAGACACTGGGTGCTCTAACATTCAATTCTCACAGCTATGCTTGGAGGCACTGGTTCGCAGATGGGGGTGTTTTCTGTCCCTCCCTCCCCTGGGGACATTTGTCAACATCTGGAGCCTTTTTGATTGATAAAAACTGCATAATTGGAGCGCCTGGGTGACTCAGTCAGTTAAGCATCTGACTTCGGCTCAGGTTGTGATCCCCGGGTCCTGGGATCGAGCCCTGCATCAGGGTCCCTGCTCAGTGGGGATTCTACTTCTCCCTCTCCCTCTGCACCCCCTCCCCGCAGCTCATCTTCTCTCTTTCAAATAAATAAATAAAATCTTTAAGATACAAACAAAAAAACCCCAAGCCCTACATAATCATCTTAATAAATGCAGAAAAAAGTATCTGACAAAATCGCAAACCTGTTATAAAAACACTCAACACACTAGAAACACTCAACACACTAGAAATAGAACTTTCTCAACTTGATGAAAGATATCTACAAAAGACCCACAGCTAACATCATACTTAACGGTGAAAGATTGAAAGTTTTCCCCTTAAGATCAGAAACAAGACAAGGACGTCTATTTGCACCATTTCTATTCAACATAGTATTGGAGGCTCTAGCAAGCATAATTAGGCAGGAAGAAGAAAGAAAGAAAGAAAGAAAGAAAGAAAGAAAGAAAGAAAGAAAGAAAGAAAGAAAGAAAGAAAGAAAGAAAGAAAGAAAGAAGAAAGAAAGAAAGGAAAGAAAGAAAGGAAAGAAAGAAAGGATATACTGTTTGTAAAGGAAGATAGAAAACCATCTCTATTGGCAGATGATATGATCTTATAAATAAAAGTCCTAATTAATCTACTAAAAAACTGTAAGAACTAGTAAATGACTTCAAGTTTGCATAGTAGATTAATATAAAAGATTGATTGCACAGGTATCCCTCGCTTTTCGAAAATTCACATTACACCACTTTGCTTTTATGGAAGACCTATATTGGTACTGGTTTTGGTAACAGAAAGAAATTGGAAGAGGATTTTCACTTTTACAAAAAGGCAGCAAACCCTCACGGAGGCCATGTACCCCAACAGCGAGAGTGGCGCCCCCCAGCTCCTTCCCCGGGAACTACACTCAGCACCTCAGCATCAAGCCCCAGAGCTTCCGCATGTGTCTGTGAGCATCTGTGCTTCATCTCCATTTACGTTGTGTATCCGTCAGCAAGATGTGCCCTAAGGAATCAGAAAAGCCCAAGAGAGGTTATTTTTGGGGTCTGGAAATGCTCAAAAGGTTTTCCATATAAACTAATGGTAATCGCTCTTTTGTTTTACACCATTTCAGCTTAAGGAAGGTTTTCACAGGAACCCTCTGCTTTCAGATAGTGGAGAAAGCTGTATTTATCTGCACTCGTGATGAGCATTCCAGAAATGAAATTAAGAAAGCAATTCCCCTTACAATAGCCCCAAAAAAGAATAAATTACCTAGGAATAAATTGACAAAAGCAGTATAAAACTTACACTCTGAAAACTACAAAACATTGTTGAAAGGAATTAAAGAAAATCTAAATAAATGGAAAGATGACTTATGTTCATGGATCAGAAGAGTTAATATTGGGAACACGGCAGTACACCTCAAATCGATCTACGTATTCGACACAATCCTAGCCGACTTTTTGGCAGAAATTGACAATCTGATGCTAAAATTTATATGGAAATTCAAAGGGTCCAATATAGCTGAAACAAAATGGAAAAAGGAGGAACAAAGTGAGATAACTCACATTTCTGAATTTCAAACGTTGCTGCTGTTGAAAGATATACTGAGGTGCATCAACATTTTCAAGAGTTTCTTTGAGCAAACATCTATTCGGATTGGGTGGTACCAAAGCAAAAGTCATTGGATAGGAGCTAGGGGAGAGGTTTTTTATAGAGAAGACAAGGAAGCATTGCAAGCGAATTATTTGACTGGCGATAGCTTGAGCAGTTGCCCTATTTGGGAAAGCCTTGTTGACTGTGATTGGTTGTCCTTCAGTTGCATTGTTTTGGTCTTGAGTACCTTGGCTCTGGCATTGGTTTTGGTTTGCACATGTAGGCTACTAAGGCATTCAAGACACCTCAGCCCACTGGGCTTCTTGTCTAATCAACACGACAAACCTATAGAATTTAAGACTGTGTGGTCCCGGCCCAAGGATAGACGTGGAAAACCATGGATAGAAGTGAGAGTCCACAAATAAATCCTCATATGTTTGGTCAACTGATTTTCAACAAGGGTTCTAAGACCATTCAGTGAGGAAAGGATATTCTTTTCAACAACAGATGCTGGGGCAAGCAGATATCCACATGCAAAGGTAGGAAGCTGTACCCCTTCTTCACATCTTATGTAAGAACAGTCTCAAAATGGATGATAGACTTAAATGCAAGAGGTGGGACTCAAAAAGTCTTAGAATAAAATATAGGAGTAAATCTTCATGACCTTAGTCTAGGCAAAGCTTTCTTAGATATGAAATCAAAAGCACTTTGACTTCTTCAAAACTGAAAACTTTGGTGATTGTAGAATGTCATTAAGAAAGTGAAGACATCCTAAGAATGGGAGAATAGATTTGCAAATCCTACATCTTATAAAGTACTTGCATCTAGAATATATAAAGAACTCTTACAAGTCAACAATAAAAAGACAAGTACCTTTGGGAAATGGGCAAAAGATCTGGATAGATATTTCTCCAAAGGAGACATACAAAAGGCCAAGAAACACATGAAAAGATGTCAACATCCTTCATCGCTAGGGAAACATACAGCGAAACCTCAGTGGGATACTGCTTCACATCCACTCAGATCATGATAATAGAGAATACAGACAGTAACAGATCTTGGCCGTGATAAGGAGAAATTGGAGTCGCTGTACACAGCTAGTGTATGCAGCCATCATGGAAAACAGTGTGGTAGCTCCTCAAAAGGGGAAACAGAGTTACTATGGGGCTCAGCAGTCCCACTCCCGGGTATACACCCCAGAAAAATGAAATTTATGTCCACACAAAAACGTGTTCTTGAATGTTTATAACAGCATTCTTCATAATAGTCAACGTGTAAAACAATGTCCATCAACGGATGATGGGTAAATAAAATGCTATGCATCCATACTGTGGAATATTCTGTGGGCATGAAAAGGAACAGGGTGCTGACCCAGGTTACAGCTGTGTGCATGGTGCGTACAGGGAGGAACCTTGAAGACGCTCTGCTGGGCGACAGAAGCCAGTCACCAGGGACCATGTATTCTATGAGTCCATTTTTATGAAATGTCCCAAATGGGCAAATAAATAGGGACAGAAAATAGACTAGCCATTGCCTAGAGCAGGGGGCAAGAGTGGGGCGGGGGTGAAGAAACAGCTAAAGCATACCAAGTTACTTTTAGTGGTGACAAAAATGTTCTAAAATTGATCGTGCTGATGATTGCACAATTCCAAATACACTAAAATCTGCTGCATTGTATATTTTATTTTAAAAATTTTTTTAATTGATTTATTTTTAAAAATTTTCTTTATTTATCTGACAGAGAGAGAGCAGGAGAGCACAAGCAGGGGAGAGAGGCAGAGGGAGAGGGAGAAGCAGGCTCTCCACTGAGCAGGAAAGTCCGATGTGGAACTTGATCCCAGGACCCTGGGATCATGACCTGAGCCGAAGTCAGTCGCTTAACCAACTGAACCACCCAGGCGGCCCCATTGTATACTTTATATGAGTGAAGTGCATGGTATAAAAATTATGTCTCAGTAAAGCTGTTAAAACTAAAATCCAGGCTCTAGATTCTAAAGCACATCCAGGGTGGGCGTCTGGGGACAGGGGCTCTGGGTTAAGCACCAGTGTGGCAATGACATCTCTGGGGTCCCCTCCTTGGGTGTCCTGTCTCACTAAGATCTGCCTCCTGAATTCGTTTATGGCCAAGTTCAGCTTTTCCCTGAGTAACTGGGGCTCCAGTACTTACTCTGTGTGCACAGCATGGTGTTCTAAACCCAGTGGTGGGCTTTGGAGCCACCCAAAATCGCAGCTACCCCAAACTGGCTTTGAGTTCAGCTCAGCTCTGTGGAAGCTCTGAGGCATGCCACTGGCTTCTGTGGGATTCAATCGCTTCCTCTGTACGTTCAGGAGAAAAAGGTGCGGTTTCCAGTGAGTGTGAGAGGGTTCAACATGTGGGGCTTTAAAGGTGGAGTTCTTTGGTGCTATAAACATTGGGGTGCAGGTGCCCCTTCGGATCACTACATTTGTATCCTTTGGGTAAATACCCAGTAGTGCAATTGCGGGGTCATAGGGTAGCTCTATTTTTAACTTTTTGAGGAATCTCCATACTGTTTTCCAGAGTGGCTGCACCAGCTTGCATTCCCACCAGCGCTGTAAGAGGGTTCCCCTTTCTCTGCATCCTCGCCAACATCTGTCGTTTCCGGACTTTTAAACTATGGAAAAAGCCCAGATGTCCATCGACAGATGAATGGATAAAGAAGATGTGGTATATATACACAATAGAATATCACTTACCCTCCAAAAAATGGAACCTTACCGTTTGCAACGACGTCGATGGAACAAGAGGGTATGATGCTAAGCGAAATAAGTCAATCAGAGAAAGACAAGTATCATATGATTTTACTCATATGTGGAATTTAAGAAGTAAAACAGGGGATCATAGGGGAAGGGAGGGAAAAATAAAATAAGATGAAATTGGAGAGGGAGACAAACCATAAGAGAATCTTAACTCTAGGGAACAAACTGAGGGTTGCTGGAGGGGGCGGTGGGTGGGGGAGATGGGGTAACTGGGGGACGGGCATGAAGGTGGGCACTTGATGTAATGAGCACTGGATGTTATATGCAACTGATGAGTCACTAAACTCTTCCTCTAAAACTAATAATACACTATATGTTAATTAATTGAATTTAAAGAAAAATTTAAAACAAATAAATAAATAAAGACAGGGTTCGGTGTCTGGTCCAGAGTGAGTGCCTAGCACTTTTCTCCTCATCCTTCCCCAAAATAGCAGAAATGCTGGCTCGGATCTGGAGAGATCACTTTGAACACTGAAACAAGCTCATCTCTTCTCTTATGATAATGATAATGATAACAGGTTAATGTTAGGTCTTTTCTGTTTTCAAGATGGTTTGCATATCTAACTCACTCAGTGCTGGTTCAGCCCCCTGCAAGGAGCCTGGGACGAGGAGGCAGGAGGAGGCAGGCACCTTTGGAGGGCTTTCGGGACAGCTGAGCCAGCCTGAGGTCGTGGTGCTGGCTGGACTCGGCCCAGGCGGGGCTCTATGTCCTCACTTGGATCTCTGACCTCTCCCTGGGTCCAGGCTGCTTCCCTATCTTCCTTGGCACATTGTACTGGCTGGAATATGCAGCTCTGATAAGTGCAGTCGTTGCTCAGTGTCCTTGGGAGGTCAAGGAAGCTGGGGTCCTAGTGTCATCTGTCCAGTGATGGAAACCAGATGCTGTGGGGGAGAGAGAGCCCAAGGGAAAACAAGTTCGGTGGATGAGCCAGGCACCCAGATCCCTCCTCCACCCCTGGGCAGCAGGCAGAGGAAATGCCTTCAGCCCTGCTCAGACTCACTACAGCTCCCCCACTTCCTTTAGATCTGCATTCTGAGGAGCACCTTCAGCCAGTGCTAAGCACCTACTGCATGCAATCCAGCAGGTAGAGGGAGAGGACTAGGGAATCTACATCTGGCGCAAGCCCCTTATCTTGTCACGTTGGGAAACAGAGTCTGGCGGTTGGTGGCGGTCCGCGGAACCCGCTGAGGCGCACACCTCTCAACCATCGTGGCCGCCAAAGACAATGCATCAGCCCATTATAGCGAAAGCCTGTGGCAGCTCTCGTGTATTAAGTTCTGTTACCTGCCAGATACTGACCTAGTGTTTTCTTCTTTTTTTTTTTTTAAGGTTTTTTTTATTTATTCATTCGAGACACAGAGATACAGAGAGAGAGAGAGAGAATATGAGCAGGGGGAGAAGCAGAGGGAGGGGGAGAAGCAGGCCCCCCACTGAGCAGGGAGCCCGATGTGGGGCTCCATCCCAGGACCCTGGGATCATGACCTGAGCCGAAGGCAGACGCTTAACCATCTGAGCCACCCAAGCGCCCCTGACCTAGTGTTTTCTATACATGATCTCATTCATCCTCAAGCCGAAGTAATGTTACATCTTTTTTTTTTTTTTGGAAAGAGGAAATTGAGGCTCTGTGGAGCTAGTGACCTGCCAGCTAGCCACACAGCAGGTCAGTGTGGTCACACAGCAGGAATTGGAGTTTATACCAGCTTCTCATTTTGATCCTTATTCTGCCTGTTGCCAGTGGTAGCTACTAATTGTCCCATGGCAACGAGGCCAGGTCCTCTGTGTGGAGTAGGCACAGCTTAGTAGCTCAAGTCCCGGAGGCTGAGCTCAGACCCCCCGGGGGTTAACCAGAGCAGGGTGGAGGGAGCGGGGGGCAGGCGTGGGAATCATTGTAACTGGGGGCACAGAGCCTGTTCTGGGAGGTCTGGGCCAGCCTTCCCTTTGTCCGGCATCCAGTGTGACGGGAGCTGCAGGTCATCGAGGTTTGGGGTCGGATCCCGATTCTGTTCCTTGCGAACGAGTGTTTCACCTGGGACAAATCCTTTCACCGCCTTGTGCTCTTTTGTTCAACTGTAAACTGGAGTCTAGTCATGTCTACTTTCCCAAGGTCCTAAGGGAGGCTGGGAAGTGTAGTTAATTTCATAAAAATTCTCACTGGGAAGGCAGGGTTTACCTGGAAGAGGACAGTCAGTGTGTTGAGAGGGTGTACAGAAGACTTTGGACAGCTACAAAAGATAAAAATTGATAGCTCAGAAGTGACCAAGCAGGATCAGGACTCACTATCTTCTCGTACTAGGATAAAGGAGGGTCCATTGATCCTGAGTGGCTGGGGGAGCAGGGATATGTAGTTGGCTGCCGGTGACCACAGTGACAACTAGGAGCTGTCTTTGGAGTTGCCAGACAGGTGAGGGGAAGCTCAGCTGGCTCCAGAACCCTCTGAAGTTCTCACACCTCTCCCTCCATCCCCATCCTACTCTGAAGACTTTGGGGTACATGGGCCCGGCAAGCCACTTCCCTAAACATTTATTCCTTTGATGTGGAGACACCGGGCTCCCCCATCTCTCCAGACACTGTGCTAGTCCTATGCAGACCTGGCGCTTGCCCCGGAGGAGTGCTCGGTGTCGTGAGGGAGAATGAAACTGAGCAAACCGGAGCAAGTATAGTGCTGCCCATGATGGAAGTATGAATAAGGAAGCCTTCCTGGAGGAGAAGGCAAGTTAGAGGAATCTAAATATGCACGTTCGTTTACCAGGCAGATAGAGATGAACAAGGTGTGGAAATTATTATAGTTGTTCCTTCAAATATTGCTGGCTCTCTGCTCTCTGGCTGCAATCCCAGACCCTTGCTTGCTTTGGCCAATGAGATGTGAGCTGAATGGAAAGTTTCAGGAGACAACGCATGGTCTGCCATGCTGTGCTCATGGAAGCCCAAGCTGAGAGGAAGCTTCTATATCGGCCTGAGTTGTGGACTGAGGACAATGAGCAGATGATCCCCACCCCTCCTCCCAAGACAGCTTTGATTATGCAGAATGAGATTTAGGGGATGTTTGTTGCTGCTGCAAAACCTTGCTCACCTTGACTGATGCATACAGGCATCCGTAAGAAAATGCCCTGGGCTTGAGAAGTAGCGTCTTGTCTCGGGTGAGCCCTAAGAGTTCAGTATGGCTGCTGTATAAAGTATGAGCCAGAACCTAGGAGACGTGGACAGGCTGAATCCTGAAGGCTCTCCTGAGCTTTATGCAGGAGCTCAATGTTCTTCTTTCTTGTGAGCCAAGGGGAGCCATTGAGAGTTGCTTTTAAAAAATAGAGTGCAAGCTATAATGTGGAGAATGGGTTGGAGGAGGATCCACCTTGATGCTGGGACACCAGGGGGGAACCTGTTCGAATAGTACAGGGGAAAGGTGAGGTGGGCCCTAGTTAGGCCATGGCATGGGGTGGGGAGAAGAATTCATCCAAGCAGAATCTGTAAGACGCAATGGTAGCTGAGCCTGGGTTGAGGGAGGAGAGGGCAGTCTCATCCCAGACCTCTGTTCTTCCCTCCTCTTGGCTCATTGTCTTTTGATCAACGCTTTTGCACTTGTCATCTGTTTTGATTCTCAAAATTGCCCTCAAAATTCAGCTGGGCAAATAATATTTCCACTTGACAGATGAAGAAACCGAGTCTCAGAGAAGTGGCAGGATGGGCTGCTTAAAAATCCAAGCGCTTGAACTCGGGTCTCCTGCTAGCCGATCTGGTCTCCTTTCTCCAAATCTCCCTGACCTCACTTACTTGGATGTTTCAAGGGTGGAAGTAGCTGTTTTTGGGGAGCAGGGGTGGGGAGCACCCAGGTAAGAGGAAGCTGAAAGTAGGTGGAGCTCTTTCAGCCGTACTTACTCGGTTGATTTATCTGTGAGTGTTCAAGCATATGCTACATACATAAAAAGCAATATGCTCGAAGGAAACCCCATATACCGCAGTCTAGATTTATAAGACTCAAATGAATGATTTTTATTCCATTGTTAAAGGCTTTTTTTTTCTTCTTACTCTATCAGACTATTCCTTATAGGGTTTCTTAAAAGAGCAATCTCAGTCTCCCATGATGCTTTTAAAATGCAATTTATTACACATATTTTATTAGCATTCCACTGCTTAGGAATGCAGCCCAGGATCTAAACGACACACATCCTCTCGTAGAGTTATGCCCGCTTGAGACGTCATTAGTTTGGTATTTCCAGTTGTGTTCATGGTTGTTTCAGGGATAGAGTGAGCCCAGTCAATTGTGTGTTTTCAAATGGCTTAATTTCGGGGCACCTGGGTGGCTCAGTTGGTTAAGTGACTGCCTTCAGCTCAGGTCATGATCCTGGAGTCCCGGGATAGAGCCCCGCATCGGGCTCCCTGCTCAGCAGGGAGTCTGCTTCTCCTTCTGACCCTCCCCCCTCTCATGCTCTCTCTCTCTATCTCATTCTTTCTCTCAAATAAATAAATAAAATCTTTAAAAAAAAAAAGAAAATGGCTTAATTTCTCCAAGTCAGACTCAGGGTAAGATATTCTGGAGCTTCATGGGCACAGAGGCGGGGTGGGCTTTTGAGAGTTGGCAGCTGGGAACCCTGGCTCCTGGTGCTGTCCTAGACACCAAGCACCAAGCAACACTGACATCCAGGCTAGCCTTTGCCTTCTCTGAGTCTCACTCTCTCCTTCTGTGAGGCGACAAGGACGGGAGAGGCCAGTGGCTCAGGACTTCTGTATTTATTCCTTTAGTTATTTGTTTGTTTGCTTAATCTTTTTCAGCGGCCGAACCATTCTCCCCAAAACAAAATATTATGCAGAAGCCCAAAATGTAAAGCAAATAGGAGCAAGCAGCTCTTGGAGTCCTACCCTCCCGGTCATTGTATTCCCATGGGAGACCTTGGGAAAGCAGGCTATGAGCGATTTTTAGGGTTAGATGACCACTCAGGTAGGTTCTAGTTTGGGGTATGCCTGGAAGGTTCTCCAACCTACTCAGCTACTCACTAGCCCTGAGAGCTCATGTAAGTCACACAGCTGCCTCAGGTGTCTGTCTCCTTATCTGTAACAATTCATATTGCACTTGAAGGGTTCTGACATAAGAAAAATCCAGCACATCGTTCAGATGCACACATGTGTTTTGGGTGCATGCGTGTATGGGCGTGAATGCTGAGTCTTCCTGAGCACTAAATCCATACTGGGACTAACAAAAGCATTTTCATGTATTAACTCATTTACTTCTTCCAACACTACCCACAAGGTACTTGAACTCCCCCTCAGTTAACAGATGCAGAAACTGAATCTCAGACAGATTGAGGAACTTGTTCAAGGTCAAAAAGCTAGTAAGTGGTAGATAAGGACCTGGTGGTTTTATACATATTTGGTACAGATCTTGTCTGAACACCCAATCCAATCTTTTAATAACCTGGAAACTCAATCTTGCACTTGCTGTTCCTATAGTCTGACACAGTGGCTGGCTAATGTGGTGGACAGATTCTAGAATGGCCCCCATGACCCCTGCCTCCTGGTGTTCATTCCCCAGGGTGGCCAGGACCCACGGCTTGCTTCAAATGATAGAGTACAGCAAAGGAGACAGAATGCATGTGATTACATTACAAAAGACTGTAGCCCGTTTTGCTGGAGTCTCCCTCCCGCTGGCTTGACGAAGCAAGCAGCTCTGTGGGGTGCCCATGTGACAAGGAACTGAGGACAGCTGAGGGTGGCCTTAGGTTCCAGCTGACAGCTAGCAAGAAACTGTCCCACAGCTTCCAGGAACCTAGAGCGCCGGTAACCACGTGAGCTTGGAAACAGGTCCTTCCCTGGTTTGGTCTCCAGATGAGAACACAGTCCTGCCCGATTTCTCGTTGACAGAGGATCCAGGTAAACTGCATCTGGACTCCTGATCCGCAGATACCGTGAATGAATAGGCGTGTGCTGTGTTAAGCTGATAGGTTGGGGGTAATCTGATGACACAGCAATAGATAACGAACACAGTCAAGCTTTTGGTGATTTTCCTTTTTGCTTTCATAATAATAGCTATTATCCAAAATATCCTTCTATCAAGCTAGACGCTTTTATGGGCAATGATTGAAGATGCAAAAGATAGAAAAAATTAGAGAAAATGGATTTTCAAACAGCAGAAGGGGTATTACTTGATGTCCAGAATCCAGGTCTCGCATGGCCGGTGCCTTCAGACCTACCTTGCAAGCAGTGGCTTTCCCCTTTTCACGGGTGCAGCCCCTTCACCCCACCCCACACTGCCTGCTTATGTCCCGCTGAAAATGCCGTGGCTGAGCAGAATGCATGCTCTCCAGAGTGGGCGCTTTCCTGCTGGCCCATATCCATCCCTCTCCTGTGGGATGTAGCACTAATTTGAGGACCACCCCCGCCCTCTGCTCCTGTAAATTACGTGGGATCTAGGAGGAGTCAGCACAAAATCCTCATCATGCTGCATGTCCTATTTCCCCAGCCACAGGACGGGTTCAGCGATGAACACACGACCCGAGCAGGCCAATGGGATCCATCTCTGGAACTCCCACGAGGCCTGCTAGGAGAGTGACACCTACTCTTTCCAGAAGGATGGCTGTCCTCTGTAAGGTTCGAGTCAGCATCGGGAGGGCCTTGGCATTTCCCCCACTCATCTGCAGAGGAGGAAATGGAAGCATACAGAGAAATGTCGAAATTGACCTCAAGTGTTCGGCTGCTGCTTGTGGGGCTGACATTGGAGCCCAGGTCTCTTCGGGTCTAAAGCCAGCTTAGAGCTACTGCTGGCAATTCTGACAGTGCCAAAGCTGTCTAGTCATTGCTGGGATTACTCAGCGGGAGGCACAAATAGTACCCACTGGGCACCGCTCCGTGTTCATGACGGCGGAGGCGGAGGGGCGAGCCAGCACGGGGCCGGCTCCCCGGGAGCCCCCTGTCTAGTTAGTGGCCAAGGTGCAGAACCACAACAACACTGTCAAATAGGGACCTTTGGGGTTGTCTTTCCAGGTCAGGAAATTGAGGCGCAGAAGGAGCTGCCTGCGACCCACAGGTGGTGGGCTCCAGAAGGGTCACATTATAACCAGGGCTGGGACAAGACTGAAGCTGCTCAGGGGCCCGGAGTGCCAAGTTTAAGAAGGCTTTCAAACTCGGGGCACCTGGGGAGCTCAGTCGGTTAAGCTTTCGCCTCCGGCTCAGGTTACGATCCCGTGATCCTGGGATTTGGGATTGAGCCCTGCAACCGGGGATGGGGCGGGGTGGGGGGGGGGTGTCCCTGCTCAGCAGGAAACCTGCTTCTTCCTCTCCCTCTGCCCCTTCCTCCTGGTCGTGCTCTCTCTCTCCCAAATACATAAATACAATTTTAAATAAATAAATAAATAATAAAATAGAAGGCAGCTTTCAAACTCAGATGCAGCTGTGCACTTCACCTACCCTAGCCTCTCACTCCTGCCTCACACCAGTCCTGGCCTGACTACCAGCCAGGCCTCTGACCTCAGGATTCCCCAGAGAGCCCGTCTTGGCGCGTTTCTACAGCATGTTGGACTTGTCAACTGCTTATTCCTTTTTATAACTTGTTCCCAACAGACTTTCACAGGAATGTTATCAGGTGAGCTACCTTACACTTTATGAGGTTTTAAAATCAGTCATCTATCAGCTCAGAAGCTCTTAGGACCGATCTTAGGATCTCAACTCACCTAATTGTCCTGGGCCTTGCTTCTTCCATATTGTATTTTAATCAACTTGAGACCAGGGATTCTAAGACTCATCCTATTTTCAGAGATATTGAGCTGTTTGTGTTTTTTAAAGCCTGTCACAGGGGGGCCTGGGTGGCTCATTCAGTTAAGCGTCTGCCTTCGGCTCAGGTCATGATCTCAGGTCCTGGGATCAAGCCCTGCATCGAGCTCCCTGCTCGGCGGGAAGCCTGCTTCTCCCTCTCCCTGCCCTCCGCTTGTGCTCTCTCTCACTATCTCTCTCTCTCTCTCAAATAAATAAAATTAAAAAAAAAAAAAAGCCTGTCATAGTGAAAGCCTACTCAGTGAACTAGAGTAGGAATGATGGGCTCAATACCTTGAATGAGTCCCTTTTGCAGATGGCACAACTGATTCTCAGTGACTTTGTGTCATTCATGGTCAGACCTCCGATTAGCAGTGGGGGCCGTGAAACCCAGCCTGCTGCCTCCTGCCCTGTTCTTCTCTCCTGGATCCTCCCTGACCCTAGGATCATGACCCTTCTGTGGTCGTGTGCTTTGTACCATAAATAAATCCCTTTCTGTGGGGCCAATCAGGAATCCTTCTCTGTGAGGTGGGATTGGAGTTGGGGCAGGAAGGATGGATTTATTCTGCACACAGCCACTTCTAGGAGACAAAAGTTTATGCCCCCCTTCATTTTGACAACCTTAGAGCTTTATAAAAAAGGAGAGGCACAGAAATACATAAATGACTCTAACTTCTTTTGTTTTAACTCTGTCTTACTTGCATTGTTTGCTCTCAGGCGTGCCTGTTAGAGCTGCAGGATGAACCCAAAAGGAAAAACAAAGGGAAGCATTACATGTGTCCTTGGGAGATACATTTTCATAAGTCAGCAAAAATCAAATAATTTGTACAAATATTTGGGGAGGACTCATCCCCGCCTTTAGAAGTGGGAGAAGTCAAAGATCGGAGATGTTTGGTGATGTTTATTCTAAACTATCCAAATATTATCATGTACTCCAGCTGAGGAGGGCAAAGGGGTAAATAAATGCCCATTCCTACAGCCTCGTCATTAGCATGCAGAGGGCAGTGGGTGTTAGCAGTACGAACAGACTCTCCCGATGGAATGTTCTGGTTGATGTGGCGTGGGGGAGAGAGAGCATGGAGTGTGGAGTAGTCAGGCAGAGGGCAGTTTGAATCCTGTCCGAATCATTAGCAACCTACAACCTGAATGAGGTGTTCCAGCTCTTGGGGACTTGGTTTCTTCCCCTATTAAATGGGGATGTGAAATTTAGCCAGAAGCCCTCTGGGATTCAACGCGCTGGCCTGCGTAATTGTTCCTGACGAACCACAGGTCCTCAGCATATGGGATTCCTCTTTCTACCTGCTTCCTCTAGTTAAAACCCTGCTCCCACCCACCCCACTCCATCCCCAGTGCTGTACCCTTTTGGGCCCTGGGACAGTTAGGGTCCCCAGAAGCAGTGCCTGAGGGAAGCACTGGGTAATAGTAGTTTATTTTAGAGGTGGCCTCAGGAAGCAGGAGTGAAAGAACAGAGAAGGGGACGTGGGGAGCAGGAAACCCATGGGAGGGTGTGTCATGGAGGAGGCCTTGGTTTTGTTGGGCCATCTGAGATGTGTCCAGAATGCTTTCCAGAAGTGTCCCTCTGAGAACAGAGGACCGGTACACTGACCCACTGATGGAGGGTTACTCCAGGGACTCACCCTCCACCCCCATCCCCAGTTCTTTTGGACTCTGCACAGAAAATAGGAAAGACAGAAGCTCTTCTGAGTTCAGTTGTTTCTACCATTGTCCACCACAGCTATGGCCGAAATCAGACGTGCGTCAAGGGGATTTGACACCAGGACCCAAATCACCTGCGACGTGAGACCTCCTGTCCCTTAGCCGTAGAGACTGAGATTTGAACTCGGGCTGCATTACTTAACAGCTGAAACGCCTCTTTTTTTTTTTTTTATTAAGATTTTATTTATTTTTTGACAGAGAGAGACAGCGAGAGAGGGAACACAAGCAGGGAGACTGGGAGAGGGAGAAGCAGGCTTCCCGCCGAGCAGGGAGCCCGATGCGGGGCTCGATCCCAGGACCCCGGGATCATGACCTGAGCCGAAGGCAGACGCTTAACGACTGAGCCACCCAGGTGCCCCTGAAACGCCTCTTTAAACATTTCAAGCTTCAAGTTCATCCAACCTGGGAGGAATTAGTGCGCATCGAAGGAGTGAACAACTCTCTGAGAAAATCAGGAGAGCGCCAGGGAGTAGCGAGAATGAGAACCCCCACGTGCTCAGTGTTGTTGTGGGCCTGAAGGGAAGCAGCACTGTGAAAGTACTGGTTTTAGTGGTGGTGGTATCAGGAGCACTGGAATCTGCTAGAGCCTGGAGTTTCACCTACAATTCAGCCCACTCTAGAGCCTGGTTCTGCAAAGTGAGGTCTGCAGAACAGCAGAGCAGCCTCACCTGGAACCTGCTAAAAATTCAGACTCTCCACTCCCTGCTCCCAGACCTAGGGATCAGAGTCTGCACAATAGCAAGATCCCCTGGCCATTTGCATGCAGATTACAGTTGGAGAAGCGCCTGGCTAGTGGGAGGTCTCTAGGCTGGTGACCATTAGAAATGAGGGCTTGGGGACTGATTAACTAGGGTGATGAGAAAGAGGAGGGAAAGGCAGGAGTTTCTAGGCTATCAACATCTTTTCTTTTGCCTTCCAGCATCTGTGGGGCAGACAGGTGGAGCTATCCCGGAAACGGGAGACTCAATACGTGTGGAACTCAGTTTCGGCAGGAAGCTTTAGATTTGCGAGTCATCAGCACATGGTAATAACAGCTAGTATTTATTGGACACCTTTGATGTGGCGGTGACAGGCAGGCCCTTTCCATGCACTGTCTCCTTTGATCTGCACAACACTGGCGAGCATGGTGTGGTTATCGCCCCATTTTATAGATGAGAAGGCTGTGATGTGCAGAAGTTATTTTTTTGACCTTGATCATTCAGGTAGCAAGTGGAGGAGAGAGAATTCAAAGCCAAGAAGGCAGAGATGAGAGCATTTGCTCTGCCCAATGATGCTGTTTTCCACATAGAGAGCCAT
The DNA here is from genome assembly GCF_054177405.1 of Leptonychotes weddellii. NCBI lineage: Eukaryota > Metazoa > Chordata > Mammalia > Carnivora > Phocidae > Leptonychotes > Leptonychotes weddellii. Next base: position 163,726,638 of record NC_138372.1, read on the forward strand.
GCAATTTCTAGAACAGTCAATTAATTGTTTACTAAGAAATGTCACATGTCCATCTTGGTACCCTTAAACAGAAATGAGCATTGTTGTTTTCCTTTTTTGCCGATGAGACACCTGAGGCTCAGAAAGCTCTTGTGGGTGTAGGAGCTCCCATAGCTAGCAAGCTGTAGAGTGAGCCTGCAGCCACTCCACCACAGACCTGAACATGGCTCAGCCCTCCGAATATGGTGATGTGAGCTGCCTATTCGATATCCATTCCCTTCCTCTTTGCTTACAAAACCCTGATTTTGTTCAGCATGGCAAGACACCCAGCCTCAGGCATTGAATCATGTTTGATTGAAACTAATTATGACAGTTCTGTTAACCATATCATGGCATTCCTCTTTTTCTAACCTCCCTTTCAGATAGAAGTGCTTTGGTAATGGTTGTGATAGCTGGACTGACAGCAGCCATTTTGCAACCATGAAGCAACTGGTAAGAATGGCAGAGAAAACAATTAGCAGGAAATTTGGTCTCTCCTATTATAACTAGCAGCCCAACCAATACTAGGAGCTCTCTACCTCTAGGCCTCTCATGCCTTCCCCCCCCCAAAAAAAAACCTATTTTTTTTAGATTTATTATTTATTTTAGAGAGAGAAAGCACATAGGGGAGGGGGAAGGGCAGAGGGAGAGGGAGAGAGAATCTCAAGCAGGCTCTGCACTGAACATGGAGCTCTATGTGGGACTCAGTCTCACAACTCTGGGATCACAACCTGAGCCAAAACCAAGAGTTGGACACTCAATGGACTGTGCCACCCAGACACCCCAAAACTCCTATTTTTAAGCCACTATTAGGCTAGTTTTCTACATTTGTCTGTGAACATATTCCTAACTAACACATCCTTCTAAAAATGAGGATAGTGGTTGTATTGATTCAATGGTGCCTATGTGAGAAGAGTGTTGAACACACATTCAGCACTCAGTAACGGTGGCCATTATTATCTTACTGTGTGGCTCTTCGTGAAGTCTGAGAAGCTTTTTCCATTTCTCGGGGTTATGACATTCTGCATGGGTCTCTTCCAGTCAGAGTTTATCCCAAGCCAATTAGTCTTCAGCTTTTCATTTTTCCTAGAGAGAAAGGGTGCCCATGCATGTGAGTAGGGGTGGAGGGAAGAAAGGGAGAGGGGCAGAATCCCAGGTAGACTCCA
>NC_138372.1:163728321-163774156 GCF_054177405.1 Leptonychotes weddellii
CACGTTTGCAATGTGTGTGCAGCTCTGGGCCAGGAGCCTCAATATGGAACCTTGAGAAAGGGCAAGAGAAAACCGAAGCTCAGGGGTCACAGGTAGGAATAAAGAGCCACGGCATAAATCAGCTCTTCTGACCTTGATGTTGCATGCTTTTTCCCTAGATAGACATTGCCTGATAAGTTTTTCTTTCCTTCTTTCTCTTAGATAGACATTGCCTGATAAGTTTGTCTTTCCTTCTTTCTCTTAGATAGACATTGCCTGATAAGTTTGTCTTTCCTTCTTTCTCTTAGATAGACATTGCCTGATAAGTTTTTCTTTCCTTCTTTCTTTCTTTCTCTCTTTATCCCTCCATCACTCCCTCCATTTTTTTCCATTCATCCATCACACATTTACTGAACAGCATGAGCCCCCACTGTAGTCCCCCAGGGTATCAACTACCTGATGTAAATCTTCCAGCCTCTGAGTTGAGCTCAGCAAATATTTCTTGGACAGCTTCTCTGTACCTGGCATTGTATAAGCCCTCAGGATCCCATGATTGATGATGTATGGGTCCTGCTCCCCAGATCTCTGTCTAATGCAGGAAATAGATGTATAAACCAGAAATTACAGTGCACTGAGATATGTGTTAAAACAAGCTATGCACATACCCCCTGGGGACTTCGTTTCCCCCATATAGTAAAGTAGATCATTTATTTCCACACTATTTCCAGTTCTGACACCCCTGTGCACCGGGTTGTCAGAACGAAGAATCAGAACACGCTGAGCTGGGTCTGTTAGCCTGCATTAATGCCCAGGCCGGGCACTCCTGTTCTTCAGTCTGCCTTTCAGAATTCCTCATTAAATTAGGGGGAAAGAACTGTGAAAAGTTTATATTTTAAGTCTTAAAGCCATATGAAATAGTAATGGACCCTGCACAGAAAATTTCATTTGGAATTATGGAGCTTTCTTTGTCAGTGTATCAAAGGATGCTTCCCGGACATGTTCAGTGCCTCAGAGGAGTGAATAATAAAACATTTCAAGAGAGGTGGTGAATATTTACATGAGGTAGTAAAAGTCTGATGCACTCATAAAAAAATTTGAGGAAGAGGAAATTTAAAAGTTCTGACATATGCATAGGAAAAAATAAAACAAACGTTAAGGAGATCAGATGAAACGTTACAGTGGTTGTCTCTGGGAGGGGTGATTTTACCTGATATTTATTTCCTTTTCCATATTTTTATGTATCTTCCAAAAATTCTGCAATGAACATGCATTGCTTATATTTTTAGAAGATACAAATTACTTTTTACAAAACTCTTGATGATTTGAAGGTTGAATTCTGTTAATGGGCTTCCATCTGTCCTGACCTTTCCTGGGGGGATTCTGAATTACCTAGTGTGAAGCTCTTTTGTTTCTATAGTCAAACTTAAATAGGTTTGAAATAAATTTATGAGCAGGTGTCCTAAGCAGGCAGAGATGCTTTCCCCTGTGCCAGCTGAGTGGAGGGGCTGAAATGGCAGGCTTCTGTAGAAATCCCCGCACCCAGGACCCGAGGTCCACTAGCAGCGTGAGCCTTCACAGGGACTCTGCACCTGCTTGGACAAAATAGGTCAGAAGTCCATCCACACTTGCTATCACAGAGAATAATAATGAGCAAAGACAAACATCTATTCCTTCCCATGCTTTCTCCATGCCCCTCTCTCTTCTAAGTCCCTCACATGTAAATTTATTTTGATGATGGTTAGCAGAATGAACGGAGGGAACAGGTTCAGAAACATTTGGGGCTAGTTATTGCAATTCTCCGGGCTCAGTTCTTTATTCTGTAATAGACACACTGCTGTGAGTTCGTCAGACGCTGACGCTTATGCGGATGAACCGAATTCCCTCACCGACTCATTCGTTCACGCCACAAACATTCCCGTATATTTAGTTTAATCCTCATTTTAAAGAGCATCTGATACTCCTTTTGGGGGGTGGTGACCCACAGTTTCCCCAGTTTAATGCAAAAATCCCAAGCCCAATCCATCAGAAACTTCTGGAAAGACCTGCGGACAAGGGTCTCTTCGTCTGGGATCACAGATGTATGTACATGATAATGATGCACCTTGCCAAGCCCACAACGTCTGAGAGGGAGGCACAGCAGGCTGGCAAAGAGGGGCGGGGCCTGGCGCTGCGGGGCGGGGCGGGGCCCGGGGGGCGGGGCTTGCACGTCCTCCATCACTGGAGCCCCGGGGCATTTTGTTTTGACTCCTGACCGCTGTAACTGCCAAAGACTATTTTATGATGCGACAAGAAAGCTGGAAGGAAAGACACCAACATAGTAGCACTGAAGACCAGGTGATCTTTATTTCCCGCTTCATTTTGTCCTGCATTTTAAAACGTGTTTTATAAAGATCGTGTTCTGCTTTTGGGGTTAGAAGAATAAAATGTTGATGCTTTCAAGGCTGCATTATGAGAGCTGTCTCGGGCACTAGGCATGCCTCGGTACTGCCAGCACCGACGGGTAAGAATTGGGGCTTTGGCTGCAGGACTTCAGAGTGGCTCTTTCTCCCTCCCAGTCCCATTGAGGGGCTTGAGCTCTGCCCGTTCCATTCTCAGACTCCACTTGACTGACTTCAACGTCCACGTTTGCACCCACCCTTCTCATTTCGAACTCACTCGGTGCCTTGCGTTTGACTTGTTTGTTTGAGCCTCTCTCTCCTGAAAGCTCCCAGGGTCCGCAGCCCAGGGGCCTGGGGCCATCGGAGGCTGTCTGCTACCTGTTTGTTGAACGAAGGAGGCGCAGATCCCACGGTCTGGCTCCCATCCCACCGTTCCAACCCCCTTCTCATTTGCCTTCTCTTGTATGGGCTGGAAAGTTAACAATTTTGTTTCCCAACTTCCTGTGAAGCTAGGAGGGGCCAGGTAACATACCCCTGACCAGTCAGATGCAGGTGGAAGTCCTGGGAGGGGTTGCATTCCCAGGTGAAAGAGCAAAATCGTAAGAAGAGGTGATGACTAGCCACTCTGCTCTGTCCCTGTCTTCCGGCCAGTGTGGCTGACATCCGCCCGCAGTGCTCCTGTGGCAATCATTTGCACCAAGGACAAAGAGACAAGTCAGCACGCAGAAATGGCAGAGCATCTGTGGAGGAGACTGGGTCCCTGCCGGCCTCACTGAGAGCTCACACTGGCCTCAGCTGCCTACCACTGGGTTTCTGGTGTTGGGAGAGATAGAAATCCTATTTGTTTCCACCACTGTGGTCAGGTTTCTGTTAACACGCAGCAGATCTCCTATCCGATGCTGTGAATGGATGAGGGACCCTAAGCGAACAGATGGGGTTGCAGACAGGGCATTGGGAGGGCATCAGCGCTGAGTCTGGTCCCATGCCCCAGGTCAAAGCCGATATTCCTGGTGTCCCTGGACCCACTCCATGACAAGACCAACTGGAGTCTCCTGTCAATCCAGTGTCTGACCTTTTGTCTACAAGAAGCTTTTGTTTCCGTGTCAGCAAAAAGAATGCTAAGGGTAAATCTTGATAACACCCTCGTTGATGAATGAAATGTTGGTACCTGGAATTGCAGAAATGAGTCACATCCCCTTGAACAAAATTATCCCAACTGTCCCAGTGAGGAATACTGACTCAGGGTCACACAGCAACTTGTGATAGAGGGAAGCAGGGGTCCTGATACTCTGACACCAAATGCCCTCTCTCCCCATCCCCACCATAATGGTCCACTAGTAGTCAAGAGGGGCAGAGAAGGAATTAAGGAAGCAAATAACTTACCAAAAAAGATCATTTTTCCCCTTACCAAAAAAGAGTCTTTATACCTCTGTCAGTCCATCTAGGGATGGGAGGAAAGAAAGACAGCCATTTGGATTGCAAATAATCAAAATAATTCCTCTCACATGGGTAGATCTTGAGGGTTTCCCAAGCGTTGCTCACTTCATATTTCACATGGTCCTCGTACAACCGTGTGGAGTAAGGAGAATTTACAGGTGGAGAAACCAGTCCTCTGAGCATCACTGGTCCTGTATCCCTTGTCATTGAGCCATCACACTGGGAAGAGCCCCCAGAAAGGTGCAACAAGTCTTAGGGTCCAACACAGGAACGACTGACAGACCAAAGGACTTTTGAATGATGGTATATTCTGAAAAGTGTGTAATTTGAAGTGCCTAGATGGCTCAGTTGGTTAAGTGTCCGACTCTTGATTTTGGCTCAGTTGATGATCTCAGGGTGCTGGGATCAAGCCCCGCATCAGGCTCTATGCTAGATGCAGAGTCTGCTTGAGATTCTCAAAAAAACCCCCAACCAAATAAAAAAATAAAAGTGTGTGTGATTATATTTTTCAAATCAAATTCTTCTTACCCTATTCAGTCATGGTTTAATTTCATAGTGGTCCTGTCTTCATTTCCAATTGAGCTTGAAAGAGTTGAGCTCTGCATTTTTGTTGTTCTTATTGGTATTTGCCCATCCCCTCCTTCCTTTCCTTTCTCACCAAGGATAATATACTAACAGCCACTTGTCTAAGGGAAACTACAAAAACCTGAATCCTTTTTGTAAAATGCACAGAATGTTTTTTGAACTCTTCAACGTCCAGACCCAGGGGTGCCTTTGAATCGGAAGCTACAGAGGCTGAAGAGGGTAAAACAGAGAACGTCAATGGGGCGCTGGCGACGCCCATGGGGCTCACTACACTTCTCTACAACATCTCTTTTACTAACCTGCCATGAGGTGCCGGGCACATAGAACCTCTTCACTTCCTTGCCTGCTTAAATAATTAGGGCAGAAATAAAATAAGCATTGCTTTATTGGGAAGTTGCCTTTCTTTTTCTGCAGGTGGCCACCATGTGATCTAACACACCCGAGACACTTGATACACATGCAACATATTCCCTTTCTCGTCTGTCTAATCCTCGCATTTCCTGGACATCACCAGGGTTATTGATTCTTGGACCAGGGCAAATGTTGATGGGATGTGTCACACTCCAAGGAAATGTCATTTGGAGGAAACAGATCAATATGGCTGATTAATCACATTATAGAGAAACCTGGGATAGAGCGCTTGGATAATTGGGTATGGAGAATGGATGACCCCAGGGAGGCAATGCGGTGGGGACAGTCCCAGGCCTCTGTACCACTGTCTGTGGGGACCTCCGCACTCTCGTCAAGTGATAGAAACCACAGTAGTAGGTATGGGAGCAGGACTAGCAACAATGATGACGATGATGTCGATTAAACCTTATAGAGCTGTTTTATGAACTATTTGAAATAAAAACTATTTGTGAACTATTTGAAATAAAAACTATTTGAAATTAAAAACCCTAGGTTTAAGGCGCTGCTAGACCACTCTTGTTACCGAAATACATGTTAGCTATTATGGTAAAAGTTACAGGAAACTCTCAAATAAGAAGAAAGAGCAAATGCTTTGAAGAAGATTTGGATGTGATATGGGAAGACTTCTGTGTCTGGAGCATAAGCAAGGCAATCCATGGCAAAGAGTACTGGGCTTGGAAGCTTTTTGTCTATAAAGCCAGACCTAGGCTCTGTTTGCTCTTGCCCCCTTGGATGCCATCCCCTTACTCCTTGGGCACTGACTTCAAGTCATGCTGTTATGTTTGGGGCGGTGGGGGGGGGGGGCTCTTCTTTCCCCCAGGGACATGCAGAGACATCTTGAGATAGCAGTTCTCTAAAGGTCTGGGAGCCAAGAAGTATTTTGTATGGAATGGACAGGGGGCGAATAGCATTCAAATACACTCCCTTCATTCCACCTTTGGTCAGGAGGCCACTGAGAGTAACAACACCTGGACTGTCACTGTCACAAGGGCAGGAACCATGCCCGCATTCCCACACAGTGAGTAACATATAGGAAATGCTCCAGAAATATTTATGGAAGAAATGAAGGGAGGAAGGAGGCATGGAGGGAAGGAACTTCAGGTGGTTGGGACAAGAAATGACTGAGATGCCCAGACCCGTTAACTATGTGACCTTGGCCACGTCTCCTCTGCTCAGAATGCTGCCACTTTGAAATTGGCTCTGAGCCATAAAAAGAACCACAGTAGATGTGACAAATAAGCTCATTTTCTGTTCCAGGTGCAGAGGTCTCATAATGTGATCTCACAATGATATCAACATGTTCTCTTAAGTGGCCTCTGAAAGACAAAAGTTGATATGGAAAAAGGGCTTTTTTTTTTTTTCCCCCAAGAAATATTCAGGTGCTAGACCTATAGGTCTACCAGTCTTCCCTGATCATCTCTCTGTAAGGACCGTCAGTGAAAGGCCTCGAACCAAGGCTATTCCAATTTGGGGAAGTGGAATGTAACTAAGAGTGGGATGCAAGCGTGGGGTCCCTCAAGCTGAGTGCCCTGGGAATGTGAAGAAATCCCTCTTTGTTTAAGGATCTGAGTGTAAAACGTGAGAAGTCAGGGCCTGGTCTGATCCAGATCCTTCTGCCTCTGGAGCCCACGGTATGTGCCCCAGTCCGGAAACACCAAAAGCAGATGCACCGTGGGAGAGGTGGAGATGGACTGCCTCCAGCAGCCAGAGAGGTTGCAGGAAGGAGGGGAAGCCGCCTGGGCTCTGGCTGGTGCACATCCAGGCTGTAGTCCTAGCTCAGCCCCTAATGACTCGGAGACCCCGAGCACCGCATGTGGCCAATCCGAGCCTCCGCTCTCTCCTTGCTGAAGTGGGATAAAAACAGTGCTCCCCCAGCTGTAGGCTTGAGCAGGATAAAGTGGGTATAGTTCCTGGCAAGGCGCCTGCAAAGAGCCAGAACTAACAGAAGCTCCCCTTCTAATGAAGCACGCTGCCTGGGCTGGCCGTCATGATCAGGCGGTGGGATGCCAGAGAAACGGCGCGGGAGCTGAACGTCACCTGGTCTGTTAGCAGATGAGAGGACAGAAGTTCGGGGAGGGGTGCCGCTCGCTCTCGCTCACGCTGTGCCTTGGTGCCTGAGTCTGGAGGGACCCGACTCGCCACTTGGTCAGCCCACCGCCTCTCCCACCTCTGCTGCTAGCACTGCCCAGTGTCAGCCCCCGCCCACACCTTCCAGAAGGACCCAGCCACCTCCCAGGCCCGCGATGGTCCTCTATTTAATGTTTTTCTCTCCCGCCTGAGGACAAACCCCGTGGGGTCAGGGACCAGCCTGCTGATATCTGCTGAACCCCAGAGCCCAGCACAGTGCCTGGTGCATAGTGGGGGCTCCATGCTTTTTTTTTTTTTTCCTGCTATAAAAGATATCAGTGAGTGCACCTGCGTGCGCATAAAGGCATGCACGCATGAATGAATAAATAACTCTTTGGGGCATGCTTCAGGCCCGCAGGGAAGGTAAGATTAGGAAGCAGGGAGGATCAGGAAATAAGGAAGAGCAAAATGGAGATGGAGGAAGCTTCCTTGGGTCGAGGGTGCCGGCCTGTGGAGGCTGCCGTTTGGCCCTGAAGAGGGCATGGTCCCCAGGCAGAGTGGCTGGCCAAAGCAGGGGATAGCATCTTGATGATGTCTGTGCTGTCCTGTTGAGAAACGCTTTCACGTTTACTGAGCATGATGTCTGTGGACCAGAGTCCAGGAACTGGTGAGTGGGACAGAGAAGTACATTCCAGTTGTGGGAGGATCTGCAGGGAGATGGAGGGAAGCCCAGGGTCGGTGGGGCACCTGACCCAGCGGCGCAAAGGTCAGGGGTGTGTGGCAGAAGAGGGTCACTGAACTGAGTCTTAGGGAGTGTTGCATCCTCTTTATACAGAAGAAGTGACCCAGACTCGGGCTCGCTCAGGGCACAGACCAGCCAGCACGCTGCTCACGTCGTGGTCACCCCACTGTGCTCAAGGGGCCCAGGCGAGGCTGTGTCTGTTCTGTCAGCCCCGTGGGAAGCCCAGCCCTGTTCTCCCAGCGCGGTGTGAGCGCTCCCAGTGAGCATGGTGTGAGGGGACAGCGCTCCCGGCGAGCGCGGTGGGGTGTTGGCCTTACGGGCCTTGGCCCCTACGCCAAACCAACTGTGTACCTGCACATGACTTTGCCTATCCGCATTTGGTGTTTTCATTTGCTCAACTGCAGAAACACAAGTCCTGGTAGGTTTTTTCCTGTGCAATGACCTAACGCACAAGAGTGCTCTTGTTGGGGCTGTTGTTGGTCTTTTGGCTTTGTTATAATTTTATACTCTCTATGCTTATGCCTCAGGCTAAGTATTGGATGTCTTTCTTCCTCTCTGCACTCGGCAAGTATTTGTAGCTTTTTACTTCTCAGTTTGCAGAGCAGAAACCAAACAGATGAGACCCCTTCTCTGGGAGGCCTCAGTGAGGCCGTCTGAGGGGCCAGCCTCGCCGGCTTCATGCCCGGGCGGCGCCAGCTTCTAGCAGGACTGTGTCCTTGGACCCCAGGGCTCCGTGAGTCCACACCGCTGGTGATTATCAGCAGGAAGCATGTCCCCACCTTGAGCAGGAAGCCTGAAACAGGAAGAGGCCTGGCCTGTTGGCTTATTCATTAACAGGGCAGATTGCATCTTCTATCTCATTAGTCACTCCCACTGTACCCTCACAGGGCAACAGTTCTCTGTGCCTCAGTTTATCCATCTACAAAATGGGGGGAATGATATCTACTTCCACAGGTGCTGGGGGATATGACAGCATGCACAATCCTTCTAGCACATTCCCTGGCACCTGAAAGGTGCTTAGTGGCTGCTTCTCTCTCAGCATCTCTGAGCCTTGGTTTTCCTCATTTGTCAAATAGTGAGGTTGAATTATAAGGTAAGAAGAATAAAGAAAGTCACCTTTTCTTACACCTGATTTTATCAAGATGGTGAAGTCCAGAAGAGCTCCCATTTGGCCTCTGCAAGTTTCCCTGGGGGGTGATCTGTAATGGGTACGGGGATGATGTGAATGACAGTTAACACTTTTGGAGCACCTTCTAGAATCCAGGCTTCATGTGCTCAGTGTGATACCTAAGTTGTTCCTATAAAGGTGAGGCAAGGGGGTTGTTTGATCACCTATTTTACGGACAGGAAAGTGAGATGGAGAGATTCATATCTCTAGGAAGTGACTTAGTTGAGATCCAATCTTTAGATCTCATGCCCTCACGCTCTGCCCTAAATCATCAGAAGAGGTTAGACTGGAGCTTGAGTCCTTCCATGGGAAGCTGTTAGGACGCGGGGACTCCTGAGGGCTGACTCTTGTCCAGCAGTCTCCGAGCTGAGCACACACTCCCTTGGGATACTTGGAGACGTTCACCGGCACGGAGCACTGAAGGAAGCTGCCTCCACCTTCCCAATGTCTTCATTGCTCTTTGAAAAGTGGCCCACCTGAAAACATGTCTGCGCTCTGTCTCCTTTCCTTTCCCACATTACTCTTACAGCATTTCTGTTCCCACTTCAAGAAAAGAAGACATCTTCCTCCTTCATCCTGAACCTAGTCTCTGGGCATCAAACAAAGAGATGAATTCTGTAAATGCCAAGCAAAGCAGTTTCTGCGAGAAATGTTGAAGGCGGCAGCACCTTATTTCATCGAGGTAGCAAATGTATGCAAAGGCAAGTCTCTGTTCTCTTTCTCTTTTTGTCTATTTATCTTCTATCTATCTATCATCTATCTATCTATTTATCTATCTATCTATCTATCATCTATCTATCTATTTATCATCTATTTCTATCTATCTTCTATCCATTCATCCATCCACATATCCAATCTCCATCTGTCTTAAAATTTGATTTCAGGAATGAGAAGGTTAACAGAGCTCATGCATTAACACATCAATCTGAATTTTAAAATAAAGTCAGACTTTCCCATCAGATAGTAAGTCGGATGTGGCTGATGTGTTTGATAATAAGGACTAGCTTTGCCAATTAGGCTACATGGCAGGTATTTTCCATAAATTAAATCAGTTAAGTCAGAGCTTCCAAGGTTTTGACAGATTAGATTTAAAGCACTTGTACAATATTCTGGAACCGCACTGTCCAACTGGGTAGCCACTAGCTACATGTGGTTACTGAGCACTTGAAATGTAGCTGGTAGATATACTTGAGTGTAAAATACTCACTGAATTTCAAAGACTTAGTATAGAATAAAGAGTGCAAAGTATTTCATTAATATTCTTTATATTGACTACATGTTTAAGTGATAATATTTTAAATATATTGAGTAAAAGAAAATATATTGTTAAAATTCATTTCACCTGCTTCTCTTTTAATGTAGAATCTAGAAATTTTTAAATGCCATATGAGGTTTTCGTTGCATTTCTATTGGGCAGTGTGACATGCCTTGGAATTATTTTTATGTAAAACAAAATTTTTAGATGTCTATCTAAAGTGTCAAAATAGTACATGGTTTTCAAAATTCTCTTAGAATGTTCGCAAGCAAAAACTCTTTTTTTTTTTTTTTAACAGGTGGGGACATTTTGACCTAGAGAAAGAACATGACTTGCCCAATTTTGGGGCTATGTGAGAATTCTATAATGGCCACAGAAGATTCACTTGCAACCTATAGAGTCTTGATAAATACAGGGACATTGACCTTAACAAAGTTTCCTCAAAGAGGCAAAGAATGCTTTTCCTTGGAGAGCCCCTCCTCTGGGTGCGCTCTGAGACCTTCCAGCATTTGCCAACTGGTGCCATTTCCAATTATTAACTTGCTGAGAGCCCTTGAGAAGTCCCTTCCCCTCTGAGTCACAATTAGATGATCTGTAAAAGGGTAACATTAAGCCCCACTGATCAATGGGATCCCTAAAGACCTTCCCCATAATGACATTCTGTGACCATCCTGGGGCTGCTGGGAAGATGGACGTGTCCACACACCAGTTGCCTAGAACAGAATGTGGCACATGGCACTGAAACGTGTTGCTCTTTCATGAGATCCTCTCAGGTCTATGAAAGCACAACTGTCCCATTTCACAGTTGATGGTGCTGAGCTCAGCCTTGGGGACATGCACGTCCACCCAGCATGTTACTGCCCCAACCTGTCAGGTTTCAAGTGCAGGACCAAAGATCCCACCCCCCTTGGATTTTTTCATATTATTATAATTGTAGTGAAATACACGCAACATAAAATTTGCCATTTTTACCATTTCTGATGTGCAGTTCAGTGGTATTAAATATATTCATACTACTGTGCAATCATTCCCACCATCCATCTCCAGAACTTTCTGTCCTCCTAAACAAAAACTTTGCCCCCATTAACAATGAAGCCCCATTTACCCTCTCCCCCAGCTTCTGGCAACCACCATTCTACTGTCTCTGTGAGCCTAGTGACTCTAAGTACCTCCTATAAGTGGCATTTATAACATGTCTTTTTTTGTTTATCATCCATCTGTTGATGGATACTTGGGTTGTTTACACCTCCTGACTACTGTGAATAATGCTGCTATGAACATGGGTGTACGATATCTGTTTAAGTCCCGTGTGTGTGTGTGTGTGTGCATAAGCCTAGAAGTGGAATTTCTGGATCATAAGGCAATTCTATATTTAAGTTTTTGAGGAACGGCCATAGTATTTTCCACAAGAGTTGCACTAGTTTACTTTCCCACCAGCAATGTATACAAGGGTTCTCATTTCTTCACATCCTCATCACACTTATTCACAGTCTCCTTTTTAAACTCAGCCAAGGACCTATCCATGAGTGCAGAGTAGAAGCTCGACAAACTGGCTTTGGATCATTATGGCCAGTCAGCCGAAAGAGTCCGTCAGCCCCTGTGGTGACCCCTCCAGGCCACTGGGATGACTGGAGTTCACGGGCAACCATCAAGACAGCAATGTCTGGAATCTCCAGACCCATTTATAACATCAAGTAAATACCTGTCTCTTTGGTTCACACATAGAGGCTTTGGTCCTTCCTCCGGAAAGCCCTAGAAGCAGAGAATCATAGCTTCAAGGCAACTTGGAAATTCATGACCCTTTCCCAAAGCCTTGCATTTCTGCAGCCTTCCCTTTGTGGGTGTGGCATCTTGACTTATCCAGAAGATCAGAGCAAAAGTCTTAGAGTCTCCTTGACTTGTCTATTGTGCTCACCTTCTGCACCCAATCCACTGACAACCCATCGGTTCCACCTTACATGTCTACCGAGGACGCTGTGGCTTCTCACTTCCTCCGCCTGGCTGCCTGGCCCAGGCCACCTTTATTCCTCACCAACTTTTAGCAACCACTCATAACTGTCTCCCTAATTCAGCCCTTCCCATTCCAGGTGAGAGGGATTCTCCTACTAAACCCTGGGGAAGCATACAGTGTCTCTGTGCTCAGACCCTCCTCAGCTGCCCATGGCACTGAAATAATTGCCAGAGGAAGCCCTTCCCATGGCCCACAGGCATATAGGGTCTCGTCCTGGCCTGGCAACTTCCCATAACTCAGCTTCCAATGCTCTCTCTCTTGCCCTCCTCTGGGACCCGTTACAATGGCCAATCCCCCCACAGGAATGTCCTTTTCCAGCCTGGCTCCTCCAGCATCTCTACTTGAATGCATCTGGTGGTGAGGGCTTCCCCATCCCCCTCCACAAACTAGCAACCCCCCTCCCCTGCTCTCCAGCTCCAGCCACCTTACCCTTGGGCTCAGTTCCTGGGGCTCCTGTAACAACTTCCACAAGCTTGGTGACTTAAGAGAAAAGACGTTTCTTCTCTCAGAGTTCTGGAGGCTAGAAGTCCAAAATCAAAGAGTCAGCAGGGGATATTCCTGCAACGGGGAGGACACTTGCTCTCTTCTTCCAGCCTCTGGTGGCTCCTGCCATTCCTTGGCTTGTGGCCACATCCCTGCAGGCTCTAGCCCCACGTCCACATGGCTTCTACTGTCTCCTATAAGAACCCCAGTTCCCCTTAATTGAGTAAGACCTCATCTTGACTCTTACCTTAATCACATCTCTAAAGACCCTATTTCCAAATAAGGTTACATTCTCCAGTTCCAGGTGGACATGAACTTTGGGGGCACATTTTCAACCGCTACATCCTTCTTCTTCTTTCTTGCGCTTTAAGGTTGTCAAGTAGAATCTCGTTTCAGTGTTTGTGTTCTGACTCCCATTATAAGCATGCAAGCTCCCAAACTGAGGGGATTTGAGTCTGGTTGTCACTGTGATTGCTCCCAGTGAGTCCCGGCCCATCACAGGGGCTCGGTAATCACATGTGGGTTGGAAGATGGAATACCAGGGCCCCTCAGGGGCTGCCTCTGTGTCCCTGAGGGTCCCACTGATATCAGCAGTGTGTCCTGTCAGCTTGGGGATTCCCTCCCTCCCTGTTCCGGGGGGCACTGTCCCTGGCAAGCAGCAGAGAGAGAACCCCCTGGGGCCTTCCCCCCAGCCAGCCCAGGCCAGAGGCACAGCTTCACGTTGAGCTCTTTCTGCACGGCAGTTTTTAAATGAATTACCTTCTCTATGTGTGTTTGTTCTGATAAAAAAGGGAAAGCATGGGGTGGATTGACCAGGTGGGTGGACGATTATTAATGTCTGGCTATATTATAGGATCTGTTACTTGTTTTCACATCATTTTTGGAGTTGAAAGGAGGGAAACAACTTGCACTAAAAGGTAATGCATGCTCACCGAGAAGAAGAAGCCAAAGACTGAGCAGCGAAATATGAAGAAGGGGAAAAAATCATCTATTATCCCACCACCCACAGACAACCATCCTGGGCTTATTCTCAAACAGTTTTCTATACATCATGAATCCTGGTGGAAGTCAGACCCAATGTTCAGTTTTAACTTACGCTCTCTTTCCCTTAAATTAGACCCTGAGCGTTTTTCTTCTCATTAGAAACTAGTAGCACTTACAGGGTCGTGTGGAGGGCTCACACTGGAGCGGGGCCAGGCCAAGCGCTCTCCCTGACTCACTCACTGCAGTGGGGCAGAGAGTGGGGGATGGAGGGGTGGGCTCTGGGGCAGGAAGACCTGGGCGTCCATCCAGCTTTGTGGCCCCTGAGCTGTGCGACTTTGGGCAAGGTGGCTGTGTTCCCGGGGCTGCTGTGTGGCTAAGGACAATAGGCATTTATTCTCCCAGCTCTGCCTAGAAGTCCGAAATTGAGGTGTAGGCAGCACCTAAAAGAGCAGACCCTCCGGGAAGAATCCTTCCTCACCCCTTCCAGCTTCTAGTGGCTGCTGGCTATCCCTGGTTTATAGACCCAGCACACCCTGCTGGCTGCCCCCATCTTCACATGGACTTCTCCCCTGTGTGTTTGTGTCTCTGCGTCTTCACATGGCCTTCTTTTTTTTTTTTTTATTCTTATGTTAATCCCCATACATTACATCCTTAGTTTTAGATGTAGTGTTCCATGATTTGTTGTTTGTGCATAACACCCAGTGCTCCATGCAGACTGTGCCCTCCTCAATACCCACCACCAGGCTAACCCATCCCACATGGCCTTCTTGTAAGGACACCAGTCACTGGACGTAGGGCTCACCTAAGGCAATCATCTTAATCATAGTAAGTGAATCATTTTAACTAATCATTATCTGCAAATACTCTATTTCTAAATTAAGTACCATTCTGAGGTTCTGGCTAGACATGAATTTTGGGGGGACACGATTCACCCCAGTACAGTGAGTCACCTCTCTTGGCCCTCCCTCCTCATCTGTCAGATGCAGGGACTAGTGCAATATTAGAAGGGGACAGACATGAGTACACAAGGCTCAGGATAATGCCAGTGCATTGCAGCGTGTAGGGCGGTGTTTGTCGTCAGGATGAAGCAGTTCCTCTGTCATTGCCCCCGTCCAACGAGGAAGTCGTGCCCCAGAAATGCTCCGGGATGCTTGGTGCCCTTCAACCCAGGATGACACAGCTGGCAAAGCTGGGGTTGCTGCAGAAATTCTGGGAAGGCTGCAATGGGCTGTGTCCCCTGGAAACCCCCAACAGAGTTATGTCTGCAGAGAGGCACATCACCCAGAGTTAAAGATTACTGGAGAAAACCCCAGGAGGGAAATCAGGAGAAGATGATGAAAATGTAGCCCAGGGAACAAGAAATGAAACAGCTTGCCTGGTCCTCATAGTCACAAAGTGTGTGGCCTCTGTCCTTGCAAACAAAGATAGCATCACTACACACATTGCTGGGATGTTCTGCAGACCCGGACCAGGGAAGGGAATGACCACCTGACCACAATCTTGATGAAACCAGACAGCCCGGCGCCAGAAAAGTCTCAGTCTTGAAGTTTTCCCAATCCCTGACCCATCAGAAGAACTCAGGACCCTGAGTCCTTTACCCTTGATGTTTGCCCTTAAAAACTCTTACTTGCAAGCTCTTACTCGGGGAGTTCGGGACTTTGAGCATGAGCTCCCTGTTCTCCTGGGTGGCACCACACCGATAAATAGCCTGTCTTTCTTCACCGCCAAAGCCCAGTGTCAGTTTTTTATTAGCTTAGTGTGCACCGGGTGGACGATTGTTCGATTACACCCCACAAATTCATACATTGAAATCTAACCCCCAATGGTGCTAGAAGTGGGGGGCCTTTGGGAGGTGATTAGGTCATGAAGGTGGAGGCCTCATCAGTGGGATTGGAGCCTTTATAAAAGAGACCCCAGAGAGCCCCCTGTCCCTTCTGTCCTGTGAGGATACTGAGGAGAGAGCTGTCTCTGCCCCAGGAAGGGGACCTCCTAGACTCAGAGTATTGCTCACACGGTGAACTTGGACTTCCAGGCTCTGTGACTGTGAGAAACAAATTTCTGTTGTTTATGAGCCACCGGGTCTATGGTGTTCTGTTAGAGCAGCTCAAACTGACGAAGACGGAGGCATTGCCTTTCTAGGAGATGGTATTGGAGGGCAATCAAGAGAAGAGGCTTTCGCACCAGCCAGGGCTGAGGATGCTCGACTGAGCCACCAGCTGCGTGGCCCTGGATGAGTCGCTCAAACTCTCTCAGGCTCCCTTTGGAGCTCTGACACTGGGCCCAACCATGCCTGTCTCACGGGACAGTCGTGAAGCCAACGCAGAGCTATGCAGAGTTCTTAGCCCGCTAGGAAGCTCCCAGAAAGCACACAGAAGATGACAGCTCTCACTCTGTTACATTTAAATCCCGTCTCCTGATTGGACATATCCATCCATCTGCTTAAAAAATACCCCTCATTGTTTTTCTTATACAGAAGTCATATATGTTCATCATAGAACAGTTAGAACATAGAGATAAGCAAGGAAGGGGTATTAGTCATCTGTAATGTCATCATCCAGAAATAAAACCTACTAACTACCCTTTCCGTATTGCATATGTATATATGTAAATATATACACACATAGAACATGCATTTTAATAGGATATTGCCGTCTTATCGTAGCTATATTCTGTGAGCACTTTTTTCATGTAAATATTATTTTTCATTGCATCAAGCAGCTGTATGGCGGGCTATTGACCACATCCTTATTTAGACAGCAGGTGGTTTCCTAGCTCATCCACGGCTCATTTCCATAATGCGCCCCTCTCCATACTGACGGCCTGGGTCTGTGGCATAGTATGACGAGGCCTCTTCTGCATCCAGCCTAGTGGCCACACAGGAGAATGGGAATGTCATCAAGGAGACGGTTGTAAAAGTTGTCACGGTTCCTGGAGCATCTCCATGGCCTTACGCCAGTGGGTCCTTGCTCTGCCCAGTTGGGGCTCCCTTTCATAGGTCAGGGAACTGGAGGTTCTGAGAAGCCACTAAATTACCCAAGAAAGTTGATGTCAATGACTGGATCTGAATTCAGAACTCAGTTTCCCAGCAGAGGCTCTGTTGTACCACATAGGTGTGGGGGCCAAGTGACGGGGCACCTCTCTTAACTCTCTTAACTGTGGCTGGCTCCTCTGCCCCTCCATACATCCAGGGGAATAAATGGATGAACCCTCACTGTGTTTTGGGGATCCCACCTTCTTGCACTCATAGGAGAACGTGAACATTTGGAGCAATATCTAGAGAAGATGCTTCTTAACCCCTCCTGGATGCCACAACTATGCAGATTTCAATTACAACAGTTCCTTCCCTATCTGCCCCCTTTGTTAGCCTCTGAGCTTCCGAGGGGGGACTTTTGTTTTCTTCCCCCCCAAATCTGCCTACCAGCGAGGGATACAGTAAGAGCCAGGTTTGTTGAATCGAGTGCACGGGGAGGGATGAATGCTGGGATCTCAGGCAATGGTTGTCTGCCTGGCGAGTGCCTTGTGGCCATTCTATACCAAAGACACCTGATGCTTATGTGACATTCTGCAGATTATAAAGGGTTTTGCTTATATCCGTCGCCCCGTAAGGCAGGCAGAGTTCCAATTCCAAAGATGTGGTCTCACAATGAGAATGAGTTTTTCCTCTGTATTCACTTTTCTCCTCCATTTTATACATTACTGGTGGCATCCTAGGTCATACTGTGAATTCTTATTTTTAGATATGAATTTGATGGGAGCAACTTGGTGCTTCTTTACATTAGTTGACTTTTGACAAGTTTCAACAGTTTTGGAAAGTGCTCATTTCTGTTCTTTGCTCGTTTATATTTTGTGGTCTCAATATACTATTTTTCTTACCAGTTTTCACAAACACAGTGCATAGTAAAGAATGTAGTCACTGTAGGCCATAGTTGTGACATTTTTTCCTCCAAACTCTTTGCTGTTTTAATTGTAGTTCAGGGTTTATTTTCATAAAGTGTAGCATTTTTTACATGGCCTTTTCCACTCAAAACTCTTGAGTATTTTCATTTGAGAGATGTCTTCAAAGTTTAAAGGGTCTTCCCTGTTAAAGAGACTTGGTAAGAAGGTGATCTAATTTAGCATATGTTGTTATGTTCTAAATTCTCACAGTTCACTTTTTATCTGGAGGTTATTTTGATGCTGGGTATGAAGTGAGATTCCAAACTCATTTTTCCTCCCAAATATTATAATTCATCTTTCAATCCCACTTACAGGTTTATCTTTGTGATCTGCACACACACACGCACACACATGCGTGCACATGCACATACACACTCTCCTTTGTTTTATTTTACAGATAAGAACATTGAGACAAGAGAGAGATAAATTTATAATTTTGAACTCAACCAGTTAGTTAGTGGAAGATCTAAGAGGCGAGCTCATTTCTGTGGATTCCCAATTCAGGGCTGTTGCATCCATCTTATAATATACTATCCTTATTTCGCTAGACACCACAATTTATGAGATCATTTATTTCCACCATCTTTCCAATTAGAGCTACACTATCCAATTCAGCAACTACCAGCTACATGTAGCTAGTTGTGGCTAGTTAGTTCCAAATGAGATACACTGCAAGCATCAAACACACTGGATTTTATTTTCATTTTATTTTATTTTTAAACACACCGGATTATAAAGACTTGGTGCAAGAAGAAAACAAGAATGTAAATATCTCAACAATTTTTTTATTGGTTACCCGTTGAAATGATATAAATATTTTGGAATGAATACAATGTAGCACTGACATTAGTTCACCTACTTTTTCATTTAGTTTAGTGTGACTATTAAACAAATAAAAATCACATATGTAACTTGTATTACATTATTACTAGACAGTGTTGGAAACTAGATTCTCAATTCTAGGTGGGACTTGGTTGTTTTGTATTGTTTTCTCATCATCTGATTCCAGCAATTAACATTGTTCCCAGTACACAATAGATGCTCACTAAACACTGGTTAAATGAATGAATGATGTGTGAATACGGGAAGACGCAACTACAACCACACCCGCTTTTGAAAGGATCTGGTTTTCAAACGTTATGCTGGCCAAGTTGCTTTTTCTCCTTCAAGCTTGAAGGGGTCGGTAAGGCACATAATGATCAAAATGGGTCCCTTAGTCACTAGTCAATAGGGAGCAATCCAGGAGGGAACATGAACTCAAGCCACAGGGGCAGTCTGTTTGAGAACCCTGAAGTTTCAACAGGGGGATAGGCCTGTAGTTCGGACAGCACCTTGGCCGAGCACAGACAAATCTACAGGTTTCCGCTTACATCAGTGTTTCTCCTTCTCTTTCTCTCCAAAGCAGGTGTCAGCCCACATTCCAGCCCTTCTCCTCAGCTTCTCTTTAAGCAAGTCCTATGCAATTGCATGTCTTTCCTCAGCCCCCCACCACATGTGTAGGCAGAGAGCACAGCGGTTAGGAGTGCAGGTTTGGGAGCTAGAGGACCCAGCTTTGAATCTTACCCTTTCTACGTATCAGCTTTTCAGTCATGGGGAAGTTGCCCTACCTCCCTCTGTCTCCTCTTCAGTTATGGAATCAGCACTGTACATAATAATTTTTTTTTAAAGATTTTATTTATTTATTTAACAGAGAGCGAGAGCAGGAACACAAGCAGGGGGAGTGGGAGAGGGAGAAGCAGGCTTCCCGCCAAGCAGGGAGCCCGATGCGGGACTCGATCCCAGGACCCTGGGATCATGACCTGAGCCGAAGGCAGACGCTTAACGACTGAGCCACCCAGGCGCCCTGTACATAATAATTTTATAGTGTTTAGAACACTCTTGGACACAGCCATTACTTAATAGATATTCATTAACCTTCTCTATTAGAAGACAGCAGGGCTACCTAGAACTCATTCTAATTTGTAAACCACACTCACCTTTTTGTTTATCGTTGATCTTCTCTGGGTCCCATGAGCCACAACCTGGGAGTTCAAGCATTCCATTTTCTGTAGACCTCCCCCCTAAATTCCTGGTTGGCATGGGGGAGTCTAGTGAGGACAATAAGCACATGACCACGTCTCACCAGACAGGAAGCAGAGTTTGGCTTTGTGGGGTGATTGAAAGGTCCCCAGGTGGGGAGGAGCAGGCTTGAGATGTTGTTCAGTTTCCTCTGTTAACTCATCACCTGGCATTTCCTCTCTCTGGACATCAGTTTCCTTATCTATAAAAAGAAAGGTGTTGAAGCTGATAAGTGTTTTCCCAAAGTGTTTTCTGCAAAACTTGGGTCCAATCAGACGGTCATTGAAAAATGACTTGTTTTAGTTTGGGTTTCCCTCCAAAGCTCTGAGAAAAGGTTTTTGGTGACAAGTGGATTAATCAGGAATTGATCCCAAGAAGCACAACTAGGGTGAAGAAGGTGGACAAGAGAGACGGGAAAGTGGCTGAGGGTGAATTAAGGAGCGAGCTGCCAGTGTAGGGAAGAGGGGCTCTATCTTCCTGGGAGCCCTTGAGAGACCAGAGACAATGTGCCATGGGTTGTCCTGGCAAGGGGTGAAGAATCTGGGATATTTAACACCTAAATCTTGTGTCTCATTTTTTGAGGTTGGTTCCTGGAAGTGTTGATCAGCCTGGGCTGAGAAAAGTCTCAAGCAAAGAGAAAGAAGCTTCTTGAGGTCAGAAGCCACTAGACCATACACAGACTGTCCACTGAGGCCCAGGTAACTCCAAGGGGACAAAGGGGACATGCCCTTTCCATCTCCCTCTTGGAGAGATGGATATGAAGCTGTGGGGGCTAGTCAAGGAGTGGGACAAAGATCTTGAGGTTGGTCGAAACCTTGTCACTCTTTGGCCATGTGACTCAGAGCAAAGTTTCTCAGTTGTGTTAAACGTCAGCTCCATAAGCATAAGAGGGTTGATGTGGGGAGTAAAAAAAGACTAAAATGTAGAGAGCCCTCTTCCCAGTGTCCCACCTGTAGCTAAACACTCAATAAATGTTGCATATTTTATTTTATCATTATTATGCCAAAGGTTACGCATCTTCCTACAGGAAAGAAATTGTAGAACTGGGTTGAGCACAGCATCCCCACCGTGCTTACCCACAGATCCTTTGTTGATGCTACGTGAGATGAAACCTCAATTTCCTCCTGGCTTCACGATGGTCTGTGAGATGCTGAGGGTCCCCCTACCCTCAACAGGACACTGATTCAGCAATAAACCCAGAAATGGTGTTGGCTGGAAGTTTGCTGATTTCTGGGGAATCTCTCTGATGCCTTGTCATGAAAACACAGCTGTGCAGACAACCTTAAGTAGACAGGCTTCTCTGACCACGCCAGAGCTTCACCTGGTTTGGCCAAAGCACATTGGGCCACCACTGTGCCATCGCTGAGACAGGAGCCTGTCCTTCCAACTGCATGTCTCTGTTTTGTTTTCTTTTTTTCTTTTCTTTTCCAAGGGGGTAGATGAAAATCAGGCAGTTTGGGTTTGTTTGTTTGTTGATAGTTATAATTAGAGAGCAGCCACCTATAATGGGACCCACTCCTTTGTGTGTCAATAAAGGCTCTAAGTCAGTCGATGTGGCAGACACTTACTCAGTGCAGGACCTAAAGGTAAGTCTCCTAATTTTGTGCATTTTGCTAAATGAGAGCAATGCTATGTACTTCTCCGAAGTCATTTGAGAGCCAAATAAGAAAACATTTCAATCCTCCTTTGTAAACTCTAAAGTTCCAATAATAATAAATTATTATAAATAAATAAATAAATAATAAATAATAAATAACTGAATACTGGATCCGTGAACAGTTTGTTCACGTGTCCCAAAGAACATGAAAAAGGTTGGCAGGAGGACATAAGAGGGAGCCTTTTAAAGCCTTTCTCGTGTATTGTTAGTTTTATTTTTTATTTTTTTAAAGATTTATTTATTTATTTGAGGTGGGGGAGGTACAGAGGGAGAGGGAGAAAGGGTCTTAAGCAGACTCCCCGCTGAACATGGAGCCCAACACAGGGCTCCATCTCACGACCCTGAGATCACGACCTGAGCCGAAACCAAGAGTCGGACATTTAGCCGACTGTGCCACCCTATTGTTACTTTCAAAATGTACAGTGTGGAATGGGGGTTGCCAGAAGCAGGGAGTGTGGGGGAATAGGGAGTTAGTGTTTAATGGGTACAGAGTGTCAGGGGTTCCCGTTTGGGAGGATGAAAAAGTTCTGGAGGTAGATGGTGGCAAATGACCGTAACAATGTACTCAATGCTGCTGAACTATACGTACACTTAAAAGTGGCTCAAATGGTATTTTATATTATGTATATTTTACCACCATTTTATTTATTTATTTATTTTTTAATTTTTATTTTTTTAATTTTTTTTTAAGATTTTATTTATTTATTTGACAGAGAGAGACACAGCGAGAGAGGGAACACAAGCAGGGGGAGTGGGAGAAGGAGAAGCAGGCTTCCCGCCGAGCAGGGAGCCCGATGCGGGGCTCGATCCCAGGACCCTGGGATCATGACCTGAGCTGAAGGCAGACGCTTAACGACTAAGCCACCCAGGCGCCTTTTTACCACCATTTTAAAGATAAAACTTAAATTTCAAAAAAGAAGGGAAAGCACATATAGTATGGAATATCTATTACGTCCCTCCAGAGGGTAGGGAGTCAATAAGGGACCAAGATGCACAGGACCCCTGGCAAGGCTAGGCCCCCTTCTAGTGGGGAAGACAAGCCCATGGAGGAAGCTTTATGATCCAGGAAGAGAGGTGTTCAAATGGCAGACTTCCGGGCCTGTGGATGCACAGAGAACAGATTCTGGGAATGACGGTTGTCTGGAAATGCTTCCAGGGCAGCAGCAGGGTCAGAGGATTGGATCTGGTTCGGGTAGAGGGCAAAGTGGGTCTGGAAGCTGGGGGATGGAGAGAGCCCAGGGCAGGTGCCTGAGCCAGAGACAGGCCCAAGGCGGCAGAGGAGGAGAGGGCGAGGGGAGAGGGCCTGGGGGATGTGGCCAGAAAATGAGAAGCTGCCAATCAGGAGGCCGGGGAATCATGTCCCCCAGGGGCACCGGAGAATTTAGGAAGGGGAATGACACATTCAAATGAGCCTGACAGCTCACTGTGGCAGAGGCAGGAAAGACAAGTGAGAGTGACAGGGAGAGAGACGGGCCACCGAGAAAGCGGGCAGGAGGCATTCCAATACAGCAGGGGTGGGCTCTGCTGGATGGCAGTGTCCTTGGATCCAAGCATGCAGATGGTGGCGTGGTGCAGGTCAAGGAGGGAGGAGTCACAAATGGGACACAGATTCCTGGCTTAGGCTGACTAAGCAGCCGGGGGAGCTTGACAAATATTTGCTGCCTGGCTGTTCGGGTAGGTTGACGGATGATGTTGTGCTGATTTTGAACCTTGGTGCCTTGGAACACATTGTTCACCTGGAGATGTGCTAATTCCCCTCAGTCCTGAAAATGCATCTCGAACCTCCTCTGACCTTCCCCTTCCAAGCTCGCTCATTCAGGTTCCCATGGCATCCTGCCATTGCCTCTTTCTAAGCGCCCTTAAACTTGCCGCCTCATTCCTCTGCCACCGCACACTTTAATGAAAGGAGACACTGTCTTTCTTCTGTGTTCCCAGGGTCCGCCTGATGGAGGACGGTAAATTAGTGCTTGTTGAATGGAGCGGCCTGTTCACCCGGACTTCCAATTCACCAGATTATAAACCCCAGGAGAGCGAGAGCCACACCTGCCTCGTTCACCATCCTGTTCACCGTAGGAAGTGTCTGATGGGGAGAATTTGGTCTGGTTTAACCAGCAGGGCTGCCTTCATGCAGGGCTAGAATATGGCTTTTCCCAAAGGGGCCTATATGAAAAATATATCTGAACAAATCTTTGCTCCTACCAAACTTTCATAGTACTGTGGGACAGGAAAGTATAGCATTTTCTCTACATCTTTCTTATATGCACCTGCAACAGGGAACTTGACCACTCAGGGCTTTGGAACTCAACACATGCACTCATGCACTTCTTCCCTCTCTCATTTATTCACTCCCTCAGGTATTCATCCTTTCAACTGTATCTTTCAATCTGCTCTGGTCACAGAAGCCCAGGTGTTGGTTTGCTGGTTCTGGACACCGTCCTCCACCAATGAAGTGGGCTGAGGGCAAAGGAGGCAGTCGTCCTGAGGGCATGGTCCTCGCCAGGAGGTTCATTCAAAAGATTACATAGGAGATGCGGATCTTTTTCTCCAGACTTCTAAAGACCTATGCGAGCAGGAATAGTCTCGGGAAGTTATGAGAAGAAGATGTCAGCTTCCCGAGGAGGCTTCTTTGTGAGCTGTCTGCCCTCCCCTCTCCTGGCTTCCTGCACGGAAAGAGCTTCTTCATGGCTTGGTGTGGATGTGGCTAAAGTCTCATCTGGCCTTCCTCCATGTGGGGTACAGGTTGGGATGGGTGAACTCTGAGCTCTGTTCTAAGTTCCCAGAATCCTAAGGCTGAGTCTCTTGTAGGGTCACTTTCCTTCAACCAGTCCTTCATATTGTTTTCAACGAATTTGTCAGCATCTCGAATGGAGGAGCCACATCTCATCAAGCCAGGGCCATAGTCCAAACAGGTTAGATCTGAATCTTTGCTTGGCTTCTCATCAGCTCTGTGACCTCAGGGTAGTAACACAGCCTCTCTGAGTTTCATTTCCCCTTCTAAAGCAAGGAGCCCTACATGTGCCTCCTGGGTTACCATGAAAATTACCTGAGACGGTATATGTGAAGACCCCCAGGACCACCTCTGGTCCAGAATGGCAGAGAGTGTAACCTTTTATTGTCACAGGTCGACTCCCTGCCATGCCATTTTGGTCACATGACTTTGGAAAAAATAACAGAACCCACCTTCATGCTTATATATCAGCAAAGCTCTTAGGACAACATCTGCCACAGGTAAAGCATTAACATATAAATGTCGGTAATAATTACTACCTGTAGAGTGCTCTTCCAACACCCTGCACACTCCGCCCCCAACCCCCCAACCAGGGCTCCTTAGTGTCTTGTAATCACCAATCTTCACCTGCCTTGTCCACACCCGTAGTCGTGCCTCCTTCTCCTCCCGAGGCCCCTGCTCCTGCACCCATACAGAGCCTGGGTCATAGCAAAGGTCCGCGTCATCCATGGAGGTTAATGAAAGCTGCGGCCACTGTTGCCGGAAGCTCCACTTTGCAGCACTGTGTCCAGCTCACTGATTGGATTTTCCAGAAGCACCATGCGAGGAGTCCTGCTTCAGGCCAGAGCCCCCACACAGCTCTGGGGGGGGCGGCTCCCAGGCACTCTGGGAGGGGGTCTCTGCAGATGCCCCCACTGGGCCCTGTCCGCTGTGTACCTGCTCTCCCTGGGTGCCATGCAGCCTCAGAGCCCAACCTGCAGTGCAGGGAGCTGGGGGGCCCCCAGGGACACCCAGGCACAGTGCACAGCGCCTGGCTAACCAGCACTTCTCTGTGATAAGTGAGGCATTCCTGGGAAGCCATGCTGACTATCTAAACAGAGTTTCCGTGGCAATAAAACATTCCAGGCAAATATAAAGTGCTGGCAGCCACCTCTCATTTCTGACTCTACAGCTGGGGAAAGGCTGGTGTTGGCACAGATAAAAAGAGGCAATGCTGGGGGAGTATCTGGAATTCCAGTAAGTTCTGGGTTTCTCCCAGGCTGCACTTCACTGACTCAGGGCTGACCCTGTTTTGAAATATTTGGGCAAAGGGTGTTGACATGAAGCTGTTTGTACACAGTTTTCCTGTGGGAACCGAGTCCCTACCATGGGTCTCAGAAGTGCTTATGCCCTAACCCTCGTGTGGAGTCTCGGCCAGGAAACTGTGGCGGGCTCCTCTCCGTGCTCCACCACGTAACATACACCCCGAAACGTGTTCGGGGAGCTGGTGGTGGGGTGTGGGGGAGAGTCATGTATTCTGAAATTATTCGGCTTGTATGCAACATAAACAGAGCCCTGTTTGCTTATTTAAGCCTAAAAGATTCATTGAGTGGAAGGACCCTGGCTTAGCTCAGGGACTGAAGCAAGAGCGGAACAGCAAAGACGCCCAGACGGACAGGACCAGAGCGGTTTTGGGAAACCGTGCGCAGCTGCGTCCAGGCGCTGCCCGCATTCTCTGTGAGCTGACCCTCCTCCCAATATCTTCTGCTCCAGGGCCACGCTCAATTCCAACCTGGTGGTGCAGAAGCAGCCGTGGACCACAGCATAAATGGAGGAGCACGGCTGTAGAGCTTTATTTACACAGGCAGACAGTCGGCCAGTTTGGTCGTCAGGCCAAAGATGTGCAGTGCAGTGCAGTGCACCTCCCCCGCAACCGTCCTCCCCTCCCCCACGTTGGCCTCCACCCCCAACTCCTCACAAAGGGGATCCTGATTGGTGAATGCTGGGCCGTGATAGGGTCGGTAAGCCCAGGTCTAAGCCAGTCAATTCACGACACACCACTGCCCCCAGTGATTGGCTCAGGTTGGTCCAATCAGAGTAAGAAGGGACTTTGCGTGTGGAAAAGGAGGAAAGGCCTCTCATCTTTCCCTCCCTCCACCTATTCTGTTCTACATTTTTCCTTCCCTCTCTTAACTGTTTGCCTCTTTTGCCCTCCCTCCTCCCTCCTCTCCCCCCCCCACCCCTCCCTCACCTGCACAGGTGAAGTTGGTATCTGTGAAGGAGCTCATGGAATTTGAGGTTCTCATCAACCAGGATCCCGGGCTTTTGTCCACATCCCTTTCCACTTCACGTTACATCAGACTGGGACAGATCTGTGTTCTGAGCCTTTGCTATGTATCAGGTGGCAGTGAGTCCTAGACCCTGGGGGTGTAGCGATGAACAAGCCGCTCCCCGTGTCCCCAGCAAGCGCATGGCTGATGAGGAAGAGGGACACAATCAAGAAAATCACAAAACCGTGTGACACAGCAAACATTAAGCATGAGGGGCAGGCCTCGTCCTTGTGCAGAGAAGGTGGCTCGGGACTGTGGGAAGGAGGCGGCTCCAGACCAGCAGACGGCAAGGCAGAGACTGAATAGAGTCTGGTGGGAACTGGAGCATGACAGGAGCGCATGCAGGGACACGTCAATGTGGTCACAGTGGGAGGGAAACTCCAGTGTGTTTAGAATTAGCTCTTCACGTCTCCTATACTCCACCTGCTCCTGACAGGTGGGCTTCTTTAGAATGACTGATCAAGGAGGGACCTCAATGCTGCCACTCAGCTGCTGGACGCCACAGGCAGCAGGTGCTGGGAGAAGCCCACCTGAGCAGAGCCCAGTGATGGCCGAGTAAGGAGCTGGCACTCCAGGACAGACGTCTCCAGGACACTTGGACCATCCTTGGGCCTTTGCCTGAGCCACTACTGTGCATTTCTGCAGCCGCCTGGACTCTTTAAAAGGGCAGTCTGAGGCCAGCATGGAGTCAATCAAATAGACCTGCCTTCCAATTCTGACTCAGAGATGGCCCCTCCGGGTGACCTTGGGCAAGTCACTTTACCTGTCTACATTCAGTTAGCTCATTTGGCCAATGGGGCCAAACTCCAGGAATGGCCCGTGGGTCTGGAAAGCATGGATATCGAGTGTCTGGCATACAGGATGTGCTCAGTACACATAAGATAGTGACGTTATCAGCTCAACAAGGAAGTGCCAGGGTGAGAAGGGGTCCATGGAAGCAGAGGATTTCCAGGGCAGGTGGTGGGCAGCACATGTGGAAACAGGTGGAGACTCCTATCTACTCCCTTGGGCTGCTCGAGTCATTGGCTGGCCCAGACGTTTCCTCAGTTTTGTGATTTTCTCCTAACATGTCAGGGCCAACCCACGTACCAATCCTTGGAAGAGGATGTGCCCTTTGACCCTTGGGTTCCTGCCCAGGCCCTTCTAGCCACCAAAATGCCTGAACACTGGAGCTTCCACCACTCACCATGTGTATCTTTAAAAAGTAGATCTGTTTAAAATTATTAATTATTACTATATTAGTGGACATATCTGTTTTAAAAATTAAGTCCTATACTATTTTTGAAAACCATTTCGCTGACCCAGAATGTCCCGCACTTTGGAAGAAGGTTCTGCCTTGCTTGGCTTAGTTGGCAGGTTTCACAAAACCTTAATTTTGTTTTCTCCCACTGCCTCCAAATCTTCTGTGAATGGCCCCTGGGAGAAGGCATTGCCTTGTGCATCTTGAGGCACTGAGAGTTTTAAGATCAAGAGCCTATTTGATGTTTGGAGGAGGAGAGCCCCCAGGGGTGATTTGTTTTTATTGTTGGGTCTGTCTCCAGGACCTGTGTGTGATGTGTTTTCACAGGCCCGGGGTCACCCTGGCTGGCTCCAGCCTAAGCAGGTGCAGCCTCTGACGAGCCCTGAAAGGGAGCAGAGCCTCAGTGGCCCAGATGGCCCCAAGCAGAGAGCAAGGTCTCCATCCACACTGTCCACTTGTGGTCGGATGCATGGAAGGGGTGGGGCTCAGTGCGATGGGAGTCAGGGTCCAGCATGTTTGGATTTGGGGCTCCCAAGGGACTGCCTCTTGGGGCAGGAGCCTCTGTCCTCACGTTGTTGTGGGGGGAAGGCACAAAGCTTGTGGCGAGGAGCCCCTGGGACAGGTACACAGCCTCCGAATGTCAGGGTTGTGATCGGAGAGGCAGGGCTCAGAGCCGCCACCCTCAGAACGGCTCCCAGGAAGAAGTAGTTAGTATGACTCGGAGCAGGGACGTAGGTCAGACCGTAGGCCCCTCCGTCTGTGGTGGCTTTGAGAGAGCAGTGACTGAGTGCGGCGTTCTAGGTGACAGCAGCCTGGCTGTTTCCAGGACAGTGAGCAAAAGGGCCTCTGTGGCAACGAAGTTTCTCTTACGGCCAGAGCCCTGAGTGAGAGCTATAGCATCTGTGGGGAACATGGATGGCTTCGCGGCCCCAGATTCAGAGAACTGGCTCAGGACTCAGGGCTCGGGGCCTGTGGATGGCCTCTGTGGGGAAGCACCCAGAGACTGCCTTAGGTGGCCTCGGAACCAGCCTTCCATCCCCAGGAATTTACTCAATGTACAGAGTCCTGGGCAAAGCCTGGGAACTGGGAGACCCAGAGATGGGCCAGCTACAGACAGATTGGTTCAGTGGTTGCCTTATTTTAGCTATTTGGGCACCTGAGAAGTGGGGAGGGATGTTCCTGTGTTCTAAATTGATAAGCCATGATTTAAAGACCCCCTGTGCCATGGAGTCTGCTTTAGGCACTAGGGACACAGTAAATAAGGCCCGCTCCCTGCCCGGAGGCGCTCCTTAGAGGCCTTGTCAAAAAAGCAAGAGGCCTTGTCAAAAAGGAACTTTAAACCCTTTGGTATGATGTTCAAGATCTTTTAACAATCTGGCTCAACCTGCATTTCCCCATCTTTCCTTTTCCAGTCTGTTCCAGATTGGCCTGATTGGGCCCCGCCACCCTCCCTGGCCTGGAATGGTCAGACCTCAGAACTTTGCCCCCCTGGTCTCTCGACAGGAAGACTGCTTTTCCCCACACTCAATCCACTCATACCATCCTTATCTTTGAAGGTCAACGGCTGATGTTAGGAGGTTATTACACATGTTGAACAGTGGGGCTCAGTCTTTTGGGCACCTGAGCATTTATAGAATTATTGAGCTTCCACCAACATAGGGGAATAGAGACAGTCTGCCCCTCTCCAGCTGAGGGGTTGGCCCACACCTGCCTTTTAGATTTAAAATTAGTCTGGAAAGCTCATTGGTGGGTTGGAGGTGCGGGGGTGGGAGAAAGGAGGAGCTCACTTTTACTGAGCACAGACTTTCTGCCAGACTGGGCAGGGTCCCCTTCCCATTCTATTTGTCATAGCCTGTCCAGGTTAAAATTCAGGCTTTGCCAGTTTCCAGCTAAGTGACCTCAGGCAATACCCTAAATCTCATCTATAAAATGGGAAGCATAACAACATAGGCCTTGCTGTGAAGTTTAAATTAGTTCATGCGTTTTTAGGATTCTTAGATGTGAAATAGGTGTTGGTTGTTAGATCACGATCCCCAATGTCACAATCATGACCTCATTTTTCGCTCCTCTAAAGATATTTATTCTCAGGGCGTCTGGGTGACTCAGTCGTTAAGCGTCTGACTTCGGCTCAAGTCATGATCTCAGGGTCCTGGGATCAAGCCTCGCATCGGGCTCCCTGCTCCGCGGGAGGCCTGTTTCTCCCTCTCCCACTCCCCCTGCTTGTGTTCCCTCTCTAGCTGTCTCTCTCTCTCTCTGTCAAATAAATAAAATATTAAAAAAAAAAAAAGATATTTATTCTCATCTCTGCCTCGCAGGTAGTACAATGCTCACAGAGGGCTGGTCATGTGTCCGGAGCCATGGGGAGAGCACAGCAGAGTCGGGTTTCAACCCCAGAGCTCTCTGTACATTGTGACACCTACCACTTGGGCTGTCTGTTCCCACCGACTCCAAGTCCTGCGCCCTCAGGCTCTGTCAGTTCAGGTTCCGGGTTTGCTCAGTGGTTCTTCACTTCTGTATGAGTTCTCCGTCAATTATGCACTCCTGCCCCAACCGTCTCCAGGGCGGTGCTGGCCAATTGTGCTGTCGGGCCCGGATCGGGCAGGCGTCTCAATTTGGGCAACTATTCAGTGGTCAATCACAATCTAAAACAGAGACAGCGGGGCAGCCTTATGCCCCGTGATTTCTGAAGACTAGCCAGCCCTAGCTCCCAATAAAGACACTCAATCTCTCAGCATGGAGTTTTCCAGCAGACATTTCATGCTAAGCCAGGCTAGTGCTAATTATAATTGGTTCTGGCTAGTTCCCACAGGAGCTGTTAAATTCTTTATTTGCCCACTTTCTGGGGTTGTTTTCTACCTTTGAGAAAGAACCCTTTGCATCCCTGAAAAAAAAAAAAAAGGGGTCTCCCCGATCCACGCTAGAACATAATCTTACTACTGCCTCATCTCGTCCCAGCCATCAGCAGTGTCTGTAAGTGGACAGTTTTTTGATTGACAAGAATATTAGTGCTGGTCATCGGTGTGGTGGCTGGGTGGCGTGGGCCCCGATTTCTTTGATAGACCTCAGGCTTGGGGTTCCAGACATCAGACTCTTGGTAGGGAATACTCACTGGCAAACCAACCTTCTCTTCAATAAGGACTATCCAGTGGAATCCCTGCCAAGTTATCCTTGTGGGTTGTACAGATTTAATCAGAAGTTTATGGGGTTCAACACGTGCCATTGCTAAGCTGAAACATCGTGTTTATTTAGGACTTGCTTTTTAGCTGGCTATGTCTTCTCATCAGCCCAGAATCTTAGTAACTGCATGGGGCGATGGGGCTCTCCTCACCAGTTATTAAACACTGGACACCTCCATTATCCTTTTTGGTCCTGGGATTAAGTCTCTGAAGCAAGGATTATTATTTTCTCTATTTACCAGATGAAAAAATGGGGTTCAGGCTGGTTAAGTAATTTGGCCCAGGCTACACAGTTGTAACAGACTGAGGATTAGAACCTGGTATTAAGTGGATGTCAAGCCTCTTGTCCTCTTCATCCTGTTTATTTTCACTTGTTTATTCATTTATCCCAAATCTATTTACTGGGAGCTTACCAGACAGTAATCTAGGCACCTGGAAGTCCAGACAGTCATGAACTGATTTCTGCCATGGCAGGAGATAGCCACCAACAACCTCTACTGGAAAGTGGTCTTGCAGAGGCTGGTGGAAACATAAACCAAGACAGCTTCCATGGAAGTCGGTTGGGCAATAGCTCTCAAAATGTAGAATGCACTTTCACTTTGATCCAGCACTTTGGCTCCTAGGTGATTTATCCTACAGGCATATTAGCACAGATGCAAAGCCACCAATCAACGTACGAGCATATTCATGGCATCGCTGAGCCAGCAGGAGCATGGAAACCACTGGAAGGCCCATCGCAGGGGCTGGTAGATAGAACATGGCACATCCCTGCGGTTCAGGACGTCGTAGGCATTTAAAAGAGGAGAGCAATCCATAAACAGATGATTGACAGCTAGCTAGACAGTTTGATAAATAGAGGAAAGGACATCTAAGATATTTGGTCAAGTGAAGGAAGCAACGGGTAGGAGAGTGCATGTAGGGTGCTACTGTTTAATGATGGGAAAGCTCCAACAAAGAATGGGTGTTCTTCGTTGCATAAAGCACACTGGGAAAGACTCTATCAGAAAGTGGGACCCACAGTTGCCCACAGGGACAACTGAGATGACTGGAGAAAGGAGACCGAGATAAAACTTTCCCTCTTTTTTCTGTACATGGCCTCTTTTATCACTTGGATGCATATGCAGTGTGTTTCAGAATATATAGTAAATGAAAGAAAGGACAATGTGAGAGTGACTGGTGGTGGGCCACTGAAGGTCTCCGTGTGGAGTTGACATTTAAGTGGAGATCCGGATAAGAGAAAGGTGGGGGCTGGTGACAGACCTTCAAGGCAGAGGGAGCAGCTGGTTGAAGGCCTGACAGAGGGAGACTGACAGAAGGCCAGTGGAGGGGCTGAGGAGCTGAGGGGGGATGATGAGTCTAGAGATGTAGGCACACGCCAGAGTAGGCAGATATTTTGTCAACCAGCATAAGGAGTTGGGATTTTCCTGCAGATGACGAGAAGTCACTGGACTTGAAGGAGGCAGTGGCCGGGCAGATGATTGCTCTGCTGGGAGAGAAAGAGTGGAAAGAGCTAGAGGAGAAGCAGGAAAAGCAGAGGGGGGCCACCTGTGTCCATTGAGATGACAATGGCTTGACCAGGGCGGTGCAGGTAAGATGAGGACATGCACAGATTTATTTATTATTATTATTATTATTATGTTATGTTAGTCACCATACATTACATCATTAGTTTTTGATGTAGTGATCCACGATTCATTGTTTCCGTATAACACCCAGTGCTGCATGCAGTACGTGCCCTCCTTAATACCCATCACCAGGCTAACCCATCCCCCATCCCCCTCCCCTCTAGAACCCTCAGTTTGTTTCCCAGAGTCCATAGTCTCTTATGGTTCATCTCCCCCTCCAATTTCTCCCCTTCATTTTTCCCTTCCTTTCCCTAGTGTCCTTCATGCTATTCCTTATGTTCCACAAACAAGTGAAACCATATGATAATTGACTTTCTCTGCTTGACTTATTGCACTTAGGATAATCTCCTCCAGTCCCATCCATGTTGATGTAAAAGTTGGGTATTCATCCTTTCTGAGGGCTCAGTAATATTACATTGTCTATATGGACCACATCTTCTTTATCCATTCATCTGTTGAAGGGCATCTCGGTTCTTTCCACAGTTTGGCTATTGCGGACATTGCTGCTATGAACATTGGGGTGCATATGGCCCTTCTTTTCACTACGTCTGTGCCTTTGGGGTAAAGACCCAATAGTGCAATTGCTGGTTCATAGGGTAGCACAGATTTGGAATGGGTTTTGGGGTAAGGCCCACTGGACTTGTTGACCATTGAGCGTGGCATCAGGATACAAGTAAATCTCAAAGATAATTTCTAACACTAGAAATTCAGCTGTACACCTGGCATCATACACTGTGGTGAGGAATCCTGGGAAAGAGCAGACTTGGAGGGGAATCAGTCGTTCCATTTTGACCACCTGACCCTTGACATTCCTACTGAAATCATGTCAGTTTGTCCAGTAGACATTTGACTCTAAGTGGTTGTGGAATTTGGTAGAAGTAACGGTAGCAAACAGGGTCTCAAGTATTATGAGTAATTAGATGACACTTAGAGCTATACATCCAGATAAGAGAGGGTTTAGTGAAGAAGAAAGGACCCTAGGTGTCTCCAACTTCCCCAAGTGTAGCAGAAGAAAAGGGAACAGATGAATGGGTTGGAGCTAGAGGGACTATAGGGCTAAGGAAAAGTTTTGTTTGTTTTATTTTGTTTTAAATTATGGGACATGCTAGAATATTTGGTATGCCAATGGGAATTTTCCAGTAGAGAGGGGGTAACTGGGGAAGACAGGAAAAGGAGGATGTAATTGCAGGAGCAAAGTCCTTGAGTAAATGAGGTCTAGAACACAAGTGGAAGGCTCACCTGTAAGGACCAGAGACCCTTCTTTTTCATAAAAAGGTGGAACAGAGAGAGTATGTGGGCAGGTGTTTGGTATGGGTAGAAAGAAGATGAATGAGACCGTCTACAATTCTTTCCCTATTCTCCATGAATAAAATATGTATTTTACCTGTAAGTGAAGTATCAGATGAAGTCATAATCTGAGAATGGCGTGGAGGTAGGAGATGGAAGAGGGGTTCAATAAGAGGGAAAATGTGGCCTTGTCACTTTGGAAAATAGAAAGTGGTAGAAAAGCAGGCATGGTTTGCATGTTGGTTTGAAATATAATGCCCTGAATTTAAAGGGAGATCAGTCAGCAAGGTGGTGTGTTTTCCTTCAGCAATATTCAGCTCCTCTGGTGTAGGCCACCACATGGGTGAAGAAGTGAGTTAATGAGGTTTGATCCTTGACTGGATAAGAATGATGGGGTGGAGGGGGGTTTGCAGAGAATGGAAGGTGGTGACAAATGAACTGAGGGTGTTTTCCAGCAAGTGGTTCCAGTAATGAACTGTGGTCTCTGGGTATAGGTAGCATTTTAAAATGTAAAATGATAAATTGGTAAGGTTAATGAATTCTTCAACAATCGTTGCAATGGATATACTCGTAGGTACTAGGAAGCGATAGGGAGCATGCAAGGCAGCTTGGAATGGATGTCAGGTGGGTGCAGCTATTGGTAAGACAAGGTCAAGAGTATGACCATAGAAGTGTGGAGAGAAGACCGTAGAGAAAGGCCACAGAAGTGAAGGAGGAGAGAGGAACAGATTATTGGAAGTGAGGTCAAGGTTATTAGTGGATCATATGCATGGATATTCAAATCTTCACGAGTAATGATGAAATTGAAGAAAAGGAAGACAGTGACCCAGGAACAAAGTTATTAATGAATAAATGGAATAACAGAGTCAGCAAGGTAACGTGTTTACCTACAGCACTCTTCAGCTGCTCACGTGCGGGCCAGAGCATACATGAAGCAATACATTGATGAGGTTTGGGGCTTGATCTGGTAAAAATGATGGGGCGGAGGCAAGGGAGTTAAGGTCGTTTGCAAGCAAGTGATTCCAGTGATGAGCCACAGTCCCTGAGGCAGGTAAGGAAGAAAGTGGGTGTGTGTGACGACAGACAGCACCAGAGGGTGGTGGACGCTGATGGCGGACGTGGGAGGAATTGAGGTTTTTGAAGATGGGGTTTAAAGATACTGAAGAAATAAGAGGGTAGTGAGTGGACACCCGCCCCCACCTCTCAGGTCTGTGCAAAGCACTAGAGAGTATGGCAACATGTCACCTGCCTGTTTGGGGCTTACGGTCTAACCGGTAGGACTCACATAGATCAGTAACTACCAGTGTTGACCGATCAACAGTAGAGAATGGCGCACAGGGTGCCATAAAGGTTTGGAAGGGCCAGCTTGGCTCTGGCCTTCAGTATTTGTTACATGGATGACTTCTCAGCTTTTTATTGCCATCTCTCTCTCTCTCCCCTCTCTCTCCACTACCACCCCCTCCTCATTGGTTCATTCATATTGTTCTTTCTCCAAAAGAATAGAAAGGTCTTCAAGGGCAGGAAATGTCTGGACGCCTATTTTGCTTTCCCTACAGAACCAAGCCCCACAAGGTCAGATACGGAGGCATATTTTAAACTGGTTTATTAGCCATGACGTTTGTTGCAAATGACAGAAAGCCAACTCAGTCTGCCTCGGGGGAGAAATGGAATAATGGCCTGAGAAGACGGGGAATTTTGCAGGATGAGTCTGGCTTCAGACACGTCTCTCTCCTGGGAGCCAGTCTGGCTCTCACTGGACATTTGCCTCTGTTGTTCTGTCGGGGCTGGCTCAGTGTCAGAGTCTCCCCTGAGCGGGGCAGAGAAGCCCACCAGCAGCCCCAGGCTTCTGCACCAGTAAAATGGCAGCCCTGTGGGAGGAGAGCCGTCTCCTCCCACAGCATTCCTGTGGGTGACGTGGTTGGTCTTCCTTGGGTCTTACGCCCCTGTGTAAACCCAGGCTGGAGGCATGGTGTCTCTGATGGACCGGGTTGTGAGCTCACTCTGGAGCCAGAGAAGGGGTCAACCCTATCAAGCCTCACAAACAGAGCCTGGAAGAAGCCTGCTTCCTCAAAAGAAAATCGGAGTGCTCTTACTAAAGAAAGCAGAGGATACCTGCTGGGCAGGCGGAACCGCCAGGGGCCCATACACAAGGGGCAGCAATAGAAGCTGCCAAAAGGCTATTGGGAGGATTGGATGAGATAGAAATGCCATCATACCCAGTGCTGAGGAGGGTTAACTGCCTATTTTTCTCTTCCGTAACCCTCCTGTTGGCTTCTGGGCTCTAACCATGCCTTGCCGTGTGACAGTAGATACATCTCTGATCTTTTGGGGGGACAGTGAGTTCTGAGGATGTTTCTTTGTCTGAGGCCGCCACGATAAATGTCAGCACAAATGGCCACAATTCTTCTCCCCCCCGTAGCCACACCCCTGGCCACAGGATTGACAGCTCCCTCCATCAGGAGGGGCAGCTGTTACCCCACATCTGGAATTGAGGCTGATGCACCTGCTTTGGCCAGGTGCATACGGCAGGAGACTGTGTCAGTTCCATGCTGGGCCTCGGAAGGCCCCGTGTTTCTGCTGTCTCAGGAGTCTGCCCAGCAGCCATGTAAACAGCCGAGCTAGCCTGCTGAAGCCCAAGCCCTCAGGGGGGATGGGGTAGAGGGGATGCTCAGCCACGGTCCCTCCTCACCTAGCCAGGCTCCAGCCACCCTGCTGGCAAGTGCAGACTCAAGACCCGGCCCAGCCCAGCTCAGCCGAGCCCAGCCCGGAGCCGCAGACCGGCCCACCTGACCCACAGGCACGTGCTAAATAAGCGCTCGTGATTTTTAAGACACTAAACCTTGGGGAGTTTTGTTCTGCTGCAATAACACTTGATACATTGCTTTTGTAGCTCAGGGCGCCTGTATCTTCAGTTCTTGTTAAATGCCACTTTCTGCCACTTTCTGAATATATTTGGTGAGATACAGGCCCTTTCCACCCTGCCAAGCTGAGCTCCCTGCATATTAAACAGTCTTCCTTCTGTTGTTCCAGCTCTGAGGGTTTGGATCTACAAGTGGTGGGCAGCAGTCTCTACAAGAAAAGCAGGTTCAAGGATGCTTTTCTTGATCAACTGAGGCATGTTGATTTTGTTTGTTTGTTTCCTGGAGACTCGGTGAGTCTTTTAATGCGGATGCCTTTCCCTTTCACTGGTTTTTATCTGGCTCTTCTCTGGGCTTGTAAAGTTTTGCTGTTTTACACCTTCATTTTCAGTGCATTGCCTGATGAGTTTTGTTTGGAGGACACTGGCTGTGTCCCCTTGAGCCGGTCTGCCCCCGAGTTTCCCTCACCTGCAGCATTAGAGACCGTCAGCGTTGACCTCACAGGTCTCAGAAAGGACGGAATGAAACCGAATGCCAGAAGGTGTTAGGACAGTGCCTGGTGTACAGAAGGAACCTGATCCATGCCGGCGCCTTTCCTTCCTAATGTCTGTTACCCTCGTGAACCTCCTGCCATTGACAGGTCCCGTGATGGTTGCTGGGGAAGCAGAGATAAAGAAGCATCAAGGAGGTGATGTTTTAATTAGGATGATCTTTTTTTTCCTCATGCTGTAGTAGTAAGTCCAGAGGATCATGAACCCTTGAGGAGACACGTGCTCTCATCTGCAGTGGAATCATGGAATGGCCGTGGTGGAAAGATCTTAGATCTGCCTGTTGGGTGATGGTTAAGAATGAGGGACTGAGGTCAGGCATGCTTGGTTTCAAACCCTATTCTGCAATTTATAAGCCCATGAAAGCTACGTCAACTGCGTGAAGGTTCAGATTCTTCATCCTCCAGATTCCAAGTCAAATTACTATTCTTCTCGTTTTGAAATAGAATTGGTTTTCTGAATTTAAAAGAATGATGACAGGGGCGACTGGCTGGCTCAGTTGGTTAAGCGTCTGCCTTCGGCTCAGGTCATGATCTGAGGGTCCTGGGATCAAGCCTCTGCATCAGGCTCCCTGCTCAGCAGAGAGTCTGCTTCTCCCTGTCCCTCTGTGTTCTCTCTCGATCTCACACTCTCTCTCAAGTAAATAAATAAAATCTTAAAAAAAAAAAAAAAAAGAATGATGACAAATGAAGCAAGTAAACCATGAAAGCAAACAGCTTGCTCCCCAGAAAGATGGATTTGGTCCCTGTGGGAGCCCACTGTCCTGGTGCATCAGGGGCAGTTGGAGAAGAGGCACTGCAGACAGGTGGGGAATGCAAGCCCGTGCGGGGCCCCCAGCCCACAGAGAAGACTGTCAGACAGCCGGGAGCTGGGAGCAGCATGGTCTGAGACAGACAGTAAGAGTTAACGGTGAAGAGAGAGCAAGTTCTATGTCCCAGGAAACTTGCACTGGAAACTCATCAGCCTAGTGGTGGTCAGTCCTGGAAAGGCCAGGCTGAACTAGCAGAACGTGAGAATTCTGGAACATTGGTTTAGAGCCATGTTGCATTTATCACTTCTAAATTAAACACTAAAGTGCAGACTGGGCTTGATTTAATGATAAGGAGAAGTTTAATATTTAAAGTTTTCAGAAGGAATATTTAACTGGTGGATTGCTCTTCTGCCAGACATAGGAGGCCAAGCTGTCGTCCCTGCTCACCAGTCGTTCAGTCTAGTGGGAAACAGGTATGGACACAGAACACAGCAAAGGACCGCCCTGGAGACATAGGCTCACTCTGGCAGGTGGGGGCAGGACAGTCAGGAAAGGGAATTGAGCAGATGTCCTTAAGAAGGTAAAAGGATGCTCATGTGGAAGGTCCTGGAGGACTGCAGTGTCGGCAGGTGTGAGGAAGGTCAGAGCGTGTGTGAATCTGGGGTTGGTCCCAGAGAAGGAAGAAAGCTGCGCATGTGCTGTTGGTCAAGCTTATCTAATGGTTCAAAGAGACTGTATATTCGCTTCTGTATCTCTTATAAACCCCGTCACGATGCCTCCTCCATATCAAGATGTTAAATCTTTGGTAAGAATGAGTGAATGGATGAACGAACGAATGATGAGCCAACATTCTGAGTAGCGTGGCTGGTAGAAGTAGAAGGAGGGGGCTTTACTATGGAGGAAGGGGTACCAAGGGTCGTGTCTCCAGTAGCAGAGGGGAGAAGGCACTCACTGAAGCATCAGGGAGATCTGAATGCATCGATGTTATGGAATCGGATAAACCAGAGACTGGTCCCAGCCATGCCAAGAATCCTGGGTGTGGTCCTAGCCAACTCATGGAGCCTCTCAGAGCCTGCCTACTTTCCTTCCACCCTTCCTTCCATCCTTCCTTCCTTCCTTCCTTCCTTCCAACACAAGGATGTGAATACCGACCTGATTAGTCAGCACTGTATCAGCCGCAAGGGACAGAACACCCAGTTTGAGATGATTTAGGTAAAAGGGGAGATATTGGCTCATGCAACTGAGATACTTGTGTGCTTTGGTCCAGGGGCACAAAGACAGGTGTTAAGACCCCATTTTTCTGCCATCCCTTAGCTCTGCTCTCCTCCAGGCTGGCTTTGTTCTTACAAGCAGCATGCCGGCAGGTGAGCGATTCAGCCTCTATCATAAATGGAACCTCATCCCATATTCTAAAAGTTCAAACACCAACTATAAAGCGATCATTACGTTTTACTTCTCAGGGCAAACACTGTGACCTCTCTCCAGGTCTTCATGCTTTCCTCCCCTGGACAAATTTTGTGATACATTTGCAGTTCCTCCATTTTTTTTAGCAGGTAAATATGATGACCTCCTTCAAGGGTATGTAAGCAGCATACCTCTCAAGTAGTCTTTTGTGAATGTTATTCCCTTATGTTCTCCTTACGGCATCTCTAGGTCTTTCCTTTTTTACCGAGTGCCATGAGATCCCTTCTCCCCTACTAACCTCAAGGTGATTGTTAGAGGGGCTGTCTCAGGTTTCATTTTTTTTTTTTTAAAGATTTTATTTATTTATTTTAGAGACAGAGCACAAGAGCGGGGAGGGTCAGAGGGAGAAGCAGACTCCCTGCTGAGCAGGGAGCCCGATGCGGGACTCGATCCCGGGACTCCAGGATCATGACCTGAGCCGAAGGCAGTCGCTTAACCAACTGAGCCACCCAGGCGCCCCACAGGTTTCATTTATTAGTAAAATAAAGCCAGGGATTGCAGTGTATTAAGGAACAATGCTCTCTGCTCCTTCCTTCCTACAATACAGTTCTCAGAATGGCCAAGTTTTATTTTTACATGTCATTTCTGAGCCTTATTTTCCATAGCACAAAATTTGACCAGAGGTTCCAGGCTGCCATTCCTAGATTCAGGTCTGGTACAAAAAAGATCTGCTATCTTTCCTTTGGTTTGAACACAGGCCTTGGGCCTAATTTTCTCTGCCCTGAATCAGGTCTTGTGCCCATCCTGGACCCAGTCCCTGGGGCCGGTGGGAAGGGCTGCAAGAACTGGCATATCCTGGATCACATGTGCCCCTGCATTGGGAGTGAGTTCAGCCACACCAAATGACATGGATCAAGAGGGATAGTAGAGTGATTTGCCCAAAAACAGGTCAGGGTGCTGGTACCATAAAAAAATGAATGGCTGCTGGACCATGGCCAACAAGTATCTAACATACTTTACTGTTTGGTGATGATATGAGGATGGAATAAGATGAACTATGCAAAAGTTCTGGCATATGGTATGTACTCAGTCGATACACATGACCTCCTGCTTCAGGCAGTTTAGTAGAGGGGAAAAGGGCGAGAGTTCTGAGGACAGCCTGCTTGAGTTCCAATCCCAGCATTTCCTCTCGTTTTTAGTTTCATTGAGGTATAATTGAACTGCAGAAATTATACGTATTTAATGTATACATTTTAATGAGTTTGGACATATGCTTACACCTGTGATACTTTCAGTATAATCGAGGTACTAAAATATCCATTGCCTCCAAAAATTTCTCTCTGTTTGTGTGTGTGTGCATGTGTGTGTGTAGGTGTGTGTGTGTGTGTTTTGAGGGAAGAATGCCTAACATGGTACCTATCCTCCTAACATTTTTTTTTAAAGATTTTATTTATTTATTTGAGACAGAGAGAATGAGAGAGAGAGAGCACATGAGAGGGGGGAGGGTCAGAGGAAGAAGCAGACTCCCTGCCGAGCAGGGAGCCCGATGCGGGACTCGATCCAGGGACTCCAGGATCATGACTTGAGCCGAAGGCAGTCGCTTAACCAACTGAGCCACCCAGGTGCCCCCCGCTAACATTTTTTTGAGTAAGCTCCACGCCCAGCATGGAGCCCAATATGGAGCTTGAACTCACAACCCTAAGATCAAGACCTGAGCTGAAATCAAGAGGCAGACGCTTAACCGAGGTAGCCACCCAGGTGCCCTTATCCTCCTAACATTTAAAAATGCACAACATTATACTGTTAACTATAGGTACTAAGTTGAACAGCAGATCTCCAGAACTTACTCATCTTACATAACTGAAATTTTATACCCATTGAGCAATGATTCCCCTTCTCTCTTTCCCCAGCTTCTGGCAGCCACCATTTTAGTCTTGGATTGTATGACTGTGACCATTTTAGGTATCTCATGTGAGGGGAATCATGCAGCACTTGTCCTTCTGTGACTGGCTTATTTCACTTAGCATCACGTCCTCTAGGTCAGTCCATGTTGTTACAAATGGTAAGATTTCCCCCTTTTTAAGGGTGAATAATATTCCTTTGTAGTATATGCCAAGTTGACGGACATCTGGGTTGTTTCCATATCTTGACTATTGCGAATAATGTAATGAACACAGAAGTGCTAATATCTCTGTAAGATCCTGATTTTAATTCTTTTCGATAAAAACCCAAAGGTGAGACTGCTGGATCATAGAGTGGTTCTAGTTTTAATTTTTGAGGAACCTCCATACCGTTTTGCATGGTGGCTGCACCATTCTGCATTCCCACCAACAGTGTGTAAGGGTTTCAATTTTTCCACATGCTCTCCAACACTTGCTATCTTTTCTTATTTTCTTTCTTTCTTTCTTTTTTTTTGGGGGGGGTTATTAGCCATCCTAACAAGTGTGAGGTGATATCTCAATTGAGGATTTGATGTGCACTTCCCTGAGGATTAGTGATGCTGAGCACCTTTTCCTATATCTGGTAGCCATTTACATGTCTTCTTTGGAGAAATGTTAATTCAAGTGCTTTGCCCATTTTTAAATTTTTTGTGATTAAATTATAAGAAGTTCTTATATATTCTGAATATTAATCCCTTGTCAGATATGGGGCTTGCAAATATTTTCTCCCATTCCATAGGTTGCCTTTTTACTCTGTTGATCAAGAACAAGAAAAGTGTGGCCACTCTCACCACTTCTATCCAACATAGTACTGAAATTTCCAGACAGAGCAATTAGTCAAGAAAAAGAAATAAAAGACATCCAAATTGGAAAGGAAGAAGTAAAATTGTTTCTGTTCACAGATGGCATGAGCTTGTGTATAGAAAATCCAAAATATTCCACAAAAGAATGAACAAACACATTCAGCAAAATTGCAGGATATAAAACCAACAAACAGAAATCAGTTATATTTCTATACACTAATAACAAACTATCTGCAAAAGAAATTAAGAAAAAAATCCCATTACAATAGTATCAAAAAGAATAAAATGCTTAGGAATAAACTTAAACAGGGAGGGGGATTTGCACACCTGAAACCATTAAAACACTGATGAAAGAAATTAAATCGGACATGATAAATGGAAAACCATCCCATGTTCGTGGATTGGAAGAATTAATATTATTAAAATGTCTATACTACCCAAAGCGATTTATAGACTCAACGCAACCTCTATCAAAAGCCCAATGATTGGAGCTCCTGGGTGGCTCAGGCGGTTAAGCGTCTGCCTTCGGCTCAGCTCAGGTCATGATCTCAGGGTCCTGGGATCAAGTCCTGCATCAGGCTTCTTGCTCAGCGGGAAGCCTGCTTCTCCCTCTGCTGCTCCCCCTGCTTGTGCTCTCTCTCTTTCTGCCAAATAAATAAATAATATCTTTTTAAAAAGCCCGGTGATTTTTTTTTTTTTTACAGAAACAGAAGAAAAAAAAAAAACAATTCTAAAATGTATATGGAACCACGGAAGACTTCAAATAGCCGAAGTGATCGTGAGTAAGAACAAAGCTGGAGGCATCACATTTCTTGATTTCAAAATATGTTACCAGGCTACAGTGATTAAAACAGCCTGGTACTGGTATTAAGAACACATAGACCAACAGAACAGAATAGAAAGCCCAGAAATAAACCCATGAATATACAGTCAACTGATCTTTGCCAAAGGAGCCAAGAACACACAATGGAGGAAAGGATAGTCCTCAACCAATGGTGTTGAGGAAACAAGATATCCATCCACACACAAAAGCATAAACTTGTCCCCCTATCTTGCACCACACACACAACTCAACTCAGAATGGCTTAAACACTTAAATGTGAGACCTAAACCCACAATACTCGTGGAAGAAAACATAGGAAAGAAGCTTCTGAATATTGGCCTTGGCAGCGATTTCTTGGTTATGACACCGTGAGCACAAGCAACAAAAATAAAAATAGACAAGTGTGATTATATCAAATCAAAAAACTTCACAGCAAAGGAAATAGCTGACGTTTCCTCTGTCAGCTGTGGTCCTCGGTGAAGAAACATATTCTTTCCGTGACGCAGGGGATCTACCTCGGGTCTTGCGAGAATTAAATGAGTTAGTATATGTATTTAGAACAGTGTCCGGTGCATAGGAAGAGTTAAGCACGAGTGGTTATTACCCAGAGAAGGTCTGTGACCAATTATCCAGCAAAGAGCTCTGAACCCTGCCCATGGGCAATTAAAAGTGCAGAAGGAAGGGATTCCAAAGACCAGAAATCCTTCCACGGTGCATGCACAAACAATCCTGGATCCCCAACTAAACAGTGCGGAGGGCCATCTGGAGTTCCTCGGGCTAACGTGTGAGAACTGCAGAGATCTGGGGCTTCCCTGGCTAGGGAACGTGTGGTTAGAGACAAACACGGTCCAGCTGGAGACATAGAGTCTAGGCTGGGTTGAAACGGATGGAGTCCAGAGGTTTGTCTCCAGACCTGCAAGTGTTGGGGCCA
The DNA here is from genome assembly GCF_054177405.1 of Leptonychotes weddellii. Lineage (NCBI taxonomy): Eukaryota > Metazoa > Chordata > Mammalia > Carnivora > Phocidae > Leptonychotes > Leptonychotes weddellii. The sequence goes on from NC_138372.1 coordinate 163,771,896, forward strand.
GCTGAGGAGTTAGGGATAACCAGCAGCGTGCTGGTAAACGTTTAACAACTGGCTTCCTAGGGAGAAGAAGCCTGATGTATAGTATTTGCCAATTTCCATGGTGTAAATACTCCCAACCATGGCTGACGTCAAGCTCCCAATGTTATGTCATTTAACAAGAAGTTGGGAAAGAGAAAGATCCACTGCCAGGATACTTTCTTGGAGATCTTCATCTCTGCCTCCCCTCTCCAACCTAATTTCTGGCCACTATCGCCCTCAAATCTGTCCCCTGCACATACAGTGCGATGTACAGTTCCCTGAACATGCTGTGCCACTTCCCAGTCACCGTTCCCTTCTTTTTGCCCGGCTTCCCCTTGATGCCCCATCTCAGTAGGGATGCTGTGTAAGGTTGAGCAGCCTGTGTACTGCACACCTCCAGGGAAGCCACCAACAGAACCTGGAGCTATACATGCATAGCCCATACCATCAGCTGTGACCGCTCAGTATCCAAGGCTTTCCTTTCTCCAAGAAATCGTCCTTGTCCTTCCAGACTGAGGTTCTGCTGCTTCTCTGAACTCCCAGAGCGCCCTGAGCTTCTCTTTATTTCCCCAACTTCTTTGAGTTGGTGTCCCTAAGGCATTTTCCCTAAGTTACTGAAAGAGTCTCTTTTAGTGTCTGTCTCCACTTCCCTATCGTAAATTCTTTAAGAAAAGGGACAAGTCACATTCACGTCTGCATCGCCAGCACCTACTGAAGCACGTGATACAGTATAATGTGCCGCTGGCTGGGGTACATCAGCTTAAGGCAAAGAAGACTCAGGGCGGATAATTAGAACTGCATCAGAAGGGACTGCATGTGAAGGGGTAATTGGATTTGTTCTGTGGTATCTCGGTGCACTGATACAGGCCTGCTGGGGGGAAAAACATTCTGGGAGACAGATGACAATTCTGTCTAAGGAACAATAATTTAAATGGCAAAATTCTTCTGGCAGGAGAAGGGCTACGTGGGAGGTGGTGAGCTCCTTGTCCTTTGGAATATGTAAGCCAAGGTTGAGAGATACACAGAAGGCAAGATAAACAGGGGTTTCTTTTGTTGAGTAAGAGGTTGTGGCGGGCTGAGCAGGGCAGCCTAAGGGTTGTACCAGGGAACAGAAGTACCCAGAGGAAGGAGGATGAATTCTGCCGGGTATCGTGTCTGGGCAGGGGAAGGGGAAGAGGGGCAGGGATGTGCCGTAAAAGAGAAATGCCTGAATTGTTATCTTAATTTTTTTTAATTGTGGCAAAATACATTTATCATAAAATGCGCCATCGTAATTATTTTTAAGTGTAGAGTTGAGTGGTAATCAGGACATTCACATTGTTGGGCAACCATCCTCACCATCCACCTCCAGAACTCTTTTCATCTTGCAAAACTGAAACTCTATTCCCATCAAACAACAGCTCTCCATGCCTCTCTCCCCACAGCCCCTGGCAACCACCATTGTACTTTCTGTTCCTATGAATTTGATTCCTCTAAGTACTTCATACAAATGGAATCATACAGTATTTATCTTTTTTGTGGCTGGTTTATTTGCTCAGCATAACGTCCTTAAGGTTCAACCACGTCATAGCATGTGTCAGGCTTTCTTTTTTCCTAAAGGCTGAATAATGTGCCATTGTGTGTTTACTTTGCATTTGTTTATCCATTCATCTGTCAGTGGACACTTGGGTTGTTTCCAGCTTTGGGCTATTGTTAATAAGGCTGTTACCAACATGGGTGTACAAATACCTGTTTGTCCTTGCCTTCAGTTCTTTTGTGTATAGACCCAGAAATGGAAATTCCAGATCCTATGGTAATTCTGTGTGTAATGTTTTGAGGAGGCGCCATATTGTTTTCCACAGCAGCCACCCCATTTTCCATTCCCACCCACAATGCACAAGTGTTCCCATTGCTCTGCATCCTGGCCAACACCTGTTACTTGGTTATTATTTTTTATAGTGACCATCCTAATGGGTGTGAGGTGTCGGGCTGTGAGTCACTGAGAGAAAGGTGTGAGAAAGGGGCAGGCACAGATTTGATGTGCATTGTCTTGTCCCGGTCCAGTGCTCCGGGGCCTCAGCTTTGATGCGGGTGCAAAGGAGGAGAGCAACCTCTACGCGCTGTGCAGGGAGAAGGGGTAAGAATTACGGGGGCAACACTGGGGAGGGTATGTGCTCTGGTAAGTGCTGTGAATTGTGCAAGACTGATGAATCTCAGATCTGTACCTCTGAAACAAATAATGCAATATATGTTAAGAAAAAAAA
>NC_138372.1:163774656-163793745 GCF_054177405.1 Leptonychotes weddellii
CCTTCTGTTGACCTGCAATCTGGCCCTGTACACACACAGCGGCAAACAAATGGTTACTCACAATGCAGTGAGTGCTGATGGAGGGCAGAGAAGAGCTGCTCGGCACAGCCTGGGGATGAGGTCAGGCAAGGGGAAGCATGGAGACATGGAGCTTGGTGAGAAGAGCCGAGCAAAGACATTACAGTCAATTACAGACCACAGCGTCGGCCATGTGCTCGGGGCTCAGGAAGACCGTCACTGCTGATGGTGGTGATGATGATGCCCACCAGCCCAGAGCTCCCTGTGAGTCTCTTCTGCACAGCCCGCTTCTTCTTGGATGCTCAGTGTTTATTCTGGCAAAGCCACTGTTGCTCAAATCAGATCAGCCTTGTCAGGACATGCCCTTTGGAAGAGTGATGCCCAATAGAAATATACTGCAAGTCACATGTGTAGTCTTAAATTTCCCATCAGCTACATTTAAAAAATTAAAAGAAGCAGGTGCAATTAAGTTTAATTATGTATTTTACTTAACCCAATGTATCCCAAAATCTTATCATATAACATATAATCAATATGAACACTATTCATGAGACATTCTATATCCCTTCTTTCCTATTAAGTCTGCAGCCCCCAGGGTGCATTGTACACTGGGAGCACATCTGAGGTCAGATGCTCAGTTTTCTACTCGAAATACTTCATCGATGTTGCGATCTCATAAAATTTGCAGTAGAAAAAAATAGATGCGTATACCCAGTTGCTCCAAACATACTTAAACGTTTTCCGACAATGATGTATTAATGGAAAAATACGTTATTCTGTTTTAGTTTTTAGATTTAAATTTATTTAAAATGAAGGGGACTTAAAAATTCAGTTTCTCACTCATACTAGCGATATTTCAAGCACTCACTGGCCATAGCGACTTCTTGCACAGCACAGCTTCAGAACCTGGGGACATCCCTCTGAATGGTGCTCAGTGGTGCTCAAATTCTTTCTTGAGGTTGGTTTTAAATTTTTCAAAAAAAAAAAAAAACACTCTCAATTCCCTGGGAGCCCTGCCATTTGCGGGGAGATCGTGAAGACTGGTAAAGAGCTGAAGTTCTGGGCTGGAGACTGAGGACACTCCAGACGGCTTGCTTCTCTGGCATGACTCCTGGCTGGGATTGTCCTTGTGGTCCTAAAACGCACCCGAGTAAGTGCGCACTAGCGGGCTTGCTTTCCAAATCCCCATGCCCGACTCAGGTCACAGGACAGCGAGTGTGACTGGTGCAGAGACGCGGGAATCTCAGCAGTATTCACGAGTGCCACGGCAAGGGAAACGGAAGACAGGCTGGGGGCAGCACCTCGTTAGGGCTGTGCACCCCCTCCCCGCCTGTGCCCTCCCTCAGTGGCCAGCCCCTGGCCACGCCACCTCCCCGGGCCACACAATGGCTAAGGCAGGGCAGTGCATTTCAGCGAGGGGTAGCCCCATCACCTCTCTTGGATGCCTGGCTCTATACCCCACTTTCTCTTCAGCTCATTCTGAACCAGGTTTGAAAATGACCTCCAGGTAAATCGTGTCTTTGTTAACCAACATTGTATCCGGCAACAGCCTCAGCGGGTGCACACATTGAACCATACGAAAAAGATTTGGGGCCATTGAATGCAAGGAGGTCCCCTATTAGCCACACAAGTTCTCCAATATAAAAGTTTTCTGCCATGGACTTTATCAGGTCATCTGAGGATTACACGGTATAAGATACAGTACAAATCCCAAGCCCACCTCACCCATGGAATGGTAGATACTCCTAGGAGCCTTAGTGGGGATCCTCCCCGCCCTCCCCTCCTCTCTCCTAGCTGCTCCCTTCCCCTTTCCTTCCATTTCATTCATTTAAGGCAACTTTTTAAATAAACACCCAATCCATGCCAGGTACAGGCTGGGAACTAGGGTTTCTGAGACTAATGAGTCTACTTACATTATTTACTACTGAGTCACCTACTTCAGCAAAGAGAGACAGATACGTGAACGTATATATGTAATTACGTATCTTTGTAACAGTAACTGTTATCTCTGTCAGTTCAAATGTTACTCTCCCCATTATTCCACTAACCCACTGCAGGGGAAAGGGGCCTGAGTTTGAAGTGCATGGATCTGCATTTGGAACCCTAACTCTCCCCTATGTTCGTTGTGTGTCTTCGGGCAAGTCACTTGACTCCTTTGAGCCTCAACCTCCTCGTCTCTACTACCTGCTTACAGGGCGGTTTTGAAGATTAAGTAAGACAACTTAGGTAAACATTCATGTAGCACCTGGAACAAAGCACTCAGTAAATACAATGCTAGTGAGCCTTGTTTTTAACCAGTCCTTCCAGCAGGTTTGAAATGCTCTTTTCTGTTGCGCAGATTGGGGTCCAGAGCAGGATGTTTGCTGTGGGCCCCAGTGTCACGTACCAGCTTTGGAATCAGCCACCTGAAGACTAGCACAGGCCTTCACATGGTCTCAGGGTGCCAGGGCAGGGTATTCGAGGGGCACCCGAACCAGCGGGGGCAGGAGGGCAGGAGAAGACTCCTTGGAGGAAGTGTCTTTTAAGGCGAGATCTGAGAAAATCAATACGGTGAGGGGAGAAGGAGATGAAATTGTGTCTCAGGCCAAAGGGGAAAAAATAAGCAAAATGGCAGGGAAAACACAGCATTTGCAAAGGACAGAAAGAAATCTAGTGCGTGTGTGTGTGTGTGTGTGTGTGTGTGTGTGTATGCTCTGCCAGCCTCGATTCACTGTTTCCTGTAGCTTCTCTTCTCATGCACATGACACGCTTATCTAGAAGTCCAACGGCCCTTTATTTAAATTCACTCTCTAAAGCTTACTGGCTCTTTGGCTGTTGGAAACTTCTGTTTTCTTATTTCAGCGTTGGATTTGATGATTTCCAAAATGGCTTTGGACTCTAATCTTCCACATAGGACAGAGCTCTGGTTTCTATCTCTTCTGAGGAATACATGAGGGGGACTGATGTTTCCAGAAATGCTTGGGATCTCAAACGTGGTTGACCAAACCATGGCCAAGGAGTAAGACAGTCTAGTCCAAACTGACACGCTCAGTACAGCGAGGTCTCCAACACTTGCTGCATCATCATCCCTCATCTGTCTTGGCAAGACCACATGGGTGAAAATACCAGTCCTGCAGCTATAGAGAGGAACCCTTCACTCCGCAGGGCCATTGAAAAGAGTCCTGGGGCCCCACTGCTGGTCTGATTTCCACCCAGGACTGGGGTTTCCGAAGGGACTATGGGAAGCATGGACGAGTGAGTTACCCTCTCTACCATGCGAGCCAAGTGATAAAGAAAGGGTTTGCTCTCCAACCACTCAAAGTAGAAAACAGTACTGGGAAAAAGAGGCAACAGAACCCCGGCAAGAGGAGTGAGCCCCCCTTGTTCAGCCTGCACCTCCTCCTTTATTCTGGTACAGTGCTCTGATTTTCCTGGAATCCTTCCCTTTCCCTCCACCATTCTCAATGGCTCGAAGGGATTATCCCATCCCTTAGTCCCCTAGTCCAAAGCCAGTCACCCTGGGTAGAGGGATTGGTTTGAAGATGGCCAAAGACATTTCCTGGAACTGATGGAAGAAAGTGTGTGTTTTCTCTTCTGGGATTGTTCAGGGGCAGAGGCCAGAGAAGGCCCTGTCAGACAGGGGTACCAGCTGAGAAAGGAGAGAAATCGAGTCCTGAGGACCTGTTCAAGACCCTGGAGCCTGCCATCCTGAGTCTTACGTGCCCAGTAAATCCTGATTCCCCTCCTGACTGCGGATATTTTAAGGGGGCAAAGGGCGGGTCCATCTCTTGCAACAGAAAGGATTCTGACTAATTCAAGGGGACACCAGATCACCTAAGCTATTCAAATAGGGATAATTACAACTACGTTGGTAATAACTCTCTTCTGAGCCCTTGATGGCACCTCACAAATATTGACTCTTTCTCTCCTACCAACTCACAAGAGAGATGCAATTATCACTATTATATAGCTGTGATTACTGTTTCTATTGAGTGACGTGGCCAAGGTCAAATTGCTTGTAAGGAGTGATGCAGGGATTCCAACCCACTTCTGCTTATACCGAAATTCTATGGGCTTGTCACTCTACCACATGGTCTACTCCTGCAGGGAGAGGCTGAATTAACATGGGGAAAGGAAGACAGAGAACACAGTTTGTTTGGAGATCCAAATCACTTAAAGGATTCTCCATCAAAGACACAAACATCTAGCAAAGGGATTATTGTTACAGGAAAGAACGCGGTCGAGAGACAACATCAAGAAAACCAGTGTTGGGCGCCTGGGTGGCTCAGTTGGTTAAGCGACTGCCTTCGGCTCAGGTCATGATCCTGGAGTCCCGGGATCGAGTCCCGCATTGGGCTCCCTGCTCGGTGGGGAGCCTGCTTCTCCCTCTGACCCTCCCCCCTCTCATGTGCTCTCTCATTCTCTCTCTCTCAAATAAATAAATAAAATCTAAAAAAAAAAAAAAAGAAAACCAGTGTTACTTGCAAATGGCACTCACCTAAATAGAAGGGAAGGAACGTTTATGTTTCACTTGCCATGCTGTTAAGGTCTATTCCATGTTTTGGTTCATGGAATAGAAACAAAGTACAACTGATGTGTTACAAAGATACAATCTTACAGAGCCTGAGGTTGGGGATTTAGCAGATTTCCAGAGAAGGTTTGGAAGTGGGAACCAAGAGGACCTCAGGCTTCTAGGTCTTGTTTTTGCTTCCTTCTGCTTGTCCCTTTTAAACCAGATCTGCCTCTGTAGGCAGGCTTCCCCTAATCTGCAATCTGTGGGGCAGACCCTGGCTGTCCCAGGACTTCCTGGTTGGCATGTTTCACAGGCTAACTTCCTGTCTCCGCTCCCACTTGCAGCCACTTGCAGGTGTATCGAAAGAGAGTAACTGAAAGCCTTAGAGGAGTAAGCTGTCCACCCTGGTATACTCAATCCCGGGTCGCCATTGGAAGGAACTGGAGAGCAAACAACACCAGGACACACCAGTTAGGAGCCCATGTGGGAGTGTTACAGGATTGCAGGGTTCCTGTCTCACAGAGTCAAAGGATGAATCTCACGGACACAAAAGGGTGAAGTGAAGTGACAGCTTATTAAGTGAAGGTGAGAGCAAAAAGGAAAGAAAAAAGCTCCTCAGAGTGGGAGGGGTCCTGAATGGGTTGCCACTGAAGGTTTTTAAGCCAGTCTTTAATTGAAAACTTAGCCAGGGAGCTTGGGGCCTTGAGATTATGTCTTCTTGGTCTGAGCAAGGACTATTGATAACACCCTTAATGACTTACTTCTTTGAAGTTTGGTTATTTGCTGTGATAAACTGTAGCCGCCAAAGAAAAATACTCTCTAACATCCGGGGCCAGGGGGTCTGGTCTATTCCCTTATCTCTTGTTCACTCTGGCTTCGTGCTTCTGCCTGGCAGGAAGAGTTTCAGAGCCTGGTCAGGGGCCCCCTACCCCTCCCTGCCTATACCGTACCCTTTCCTTACTCAGGAGGGCTCTGTGATGTACTGCCCAGATGTCCCCCATCAGCAACTGAAAACCTACCGCTTCAGCTGCCATCAGCCCCCTTCTGACATTGCCTCACCTGTGGTCAGGCCACGTTTATGGGGAAGGGGTCCTCTTTCCCAAGCTGGGACATCTCTGAAGGTCCCTCTTGTCTCCAGAGGTCCTTGTGGGCTGCTGAAGCCTGTTTGGGCTTGAATCACAGCTGAACTTCTTCTTCTCAATCATGTGTCCTTTGTTTCTATCCTGCGAGAAGATCACTCTTGAATAAATTTCCATCGGAATCTGCTTTCTGGAGAACCCATCCCATGGCAGTTGGTTCTAAGAATTGCCTGAGAAAGAAGCCACGAAGATGAGACCCTGCAAATGGATACACCACTGCTTGTCCGGTGGTGAAGACCCCATCGCTGGGAGTTGGTGAGGCACAGAACATTTATTCATCCTCCACTGCTGGTGGGCTGGACAGTCAGCCTCAGCGGTCGAAGGGGATACATCAGCTGGTGTAACGTACCGGACGCTTTACAAAAGAGTAAATATCAGATCAGCGGAATGGAACGGCTCTTGCTTAGTGCAATTGATACTCTGGGAGATGGAAATAAAACGTGAGAGTGATTAATTGGCAAGTAAGGGCTAAGTGTGCGAGCCAGGGACCTCCTGGTTAGCATGCAAAGAGACTCTCAAGTCCTGCAGCGAGAAGGCGGGGAAAGCCGAGGCCTTAATTAGAATGCTCCAGCTCCGAAGAAAGCAACCGCCCCACATAGGCAGGTTTGCTAAGCCAAGGTCTCCTGACCCTGGCTGGGAAACATCTGGATTGATACATCCCCAGACCCTGACACTCCAGATTCCTCCGGAGCTCTGGGCCCCTCATACTTATTAAGGACTAGCATTCCCCCCTTCGCTTGAAGAGGATGTGGAGACCTTGACTCTGCAAGGGAACATCGGTTGCCCTCAGGATCTGCATCCACTTCTCCCCATCCCCGAGCTGCTGTGGGGTCACCTGAAGGCTTTGTTGGAACCTCAGAGTAATGCAACTTCTCCCTTTGCCCAACCCTGCTTTCTTCCCCTCTATTTCACAGGTGGTGATTATGAGAGCAACTCTCCAGGCACCCTAATTTTTATTTCAAAGTTTATGGCCAGGACAGCCACTCTTGCTTCAGGCACCAGCCCTCTTGGCGGGGTAGAGATCACAGAGTAGAGTTGCTGAATTCCTGCTCTCTATATGGGGTAGTAAGAGCAAATGGTTTGCCTAAAGCAAATTAGTAGTGCTACCAAGTTTCAGATCCAGGTATATCTACCTTCAAAGCCTTTATTCTTTTTTTTTTTTTTTTTGCATCTTGTTGTGTTTTTCTGTTTAATACGTATTTTTATAATTGATTTGTTGGCCACGTGTCTAAATTTGCAAGCAGAGAAAGAAACGGAGCTGATAGATATGAACTATAACATGTACTTGGGAGCAGTTGGACACTGTGTAGAGAAGGATGAGCTAAGTGTCTGTGAATCGTCCATTTGCTCTTTGATTTATTCATTTAACAAATTTTTATTAAGCCTTCAGAGTATGCCAGGCCCTAGGCTAGGTCCTAGGGATACAGCAAGGAATAGAGCTTAGATTCTGATTCCAAAATTTATGGTCCAGCCGAAGAAATGACATGTAAACCGTTAAGGCCAATAAATCATTTAAAGGCAGATAAAGAGTAGTTAAAGCTTCCATTTACAGCCCATGAGAGTCACGGGGCACTGTTTTCTGAAGACAGGGGCCCGCAGGGCTGCTGTGCACCCTAGGGTCAGTAAAATGCTGGCATTATCTGGAATGGAACTGGCAATAAAACTGATCCTGGTGTGGGTCCAAGGGCAGCAAGTAGTCCTGTGTCCCAGATTTCAAAAATGATAACGAGTGCCTTTTGTATGATCACATGGACAGGAATGGTTTCCTGGCAACTCTGGGAGGAAGCAGATGGCGTCAGCAGCCTTTCCACTTGAACTTCTTTATTTGGTGATGCTTTCCCTTGTCAAGGAGGTTGAGACACAGGACCCCTCCGCTCAAAAAATGTAGAGAGTATTGTGTCGGATGCTAATAAAATACGAAGATGCGATGCACAAAGGAAAGGGTGAGGCATGAAGAGGGAATCCCCTTTTCTTTTCTTCTTTTTTCCAGCACTGGTAACCATAGTGCCCAGGACTCTAGAGCTGCCATCCTACTCAGTGGACGCACACCAGAGCTTCCTATGGCAAGAAGTTCCTGGGAGAAGGGCGAGCCCAGTAGATGTCAGGTTAACAGAGTGGAGAAGAGAAGGATTATAGATAGAGCGGGAGGGTGGAGAGGGGGACAGTTAATAATCAACCAACAAATGAGCATTGTTGTTTTCCCCTAAAAATAGAAATGAGAGTATGCTATTAAGTGGCTTTTGGTGGGAGAACAGATTAATATGGAAAGAAAACTGACAAAAGGGTTTATTATCAAAAGCTGTAATGGTAAGAAAGGGGAAATTTGGGGAGTCAAAGTCCAAGCTTTACTCCTTGCTCTATGCCTGCACCCCGCCGAGGGCTTGGGACAGAGTAGCAGCTTAGGACATGCTCTAAATAAATAAATTCATGACTGCCTGAACGCACAGACGCTCAGCTCATCGCCTTATGCATCGTGTTCCAGTCGTTTCCAGTTACATGTTTAACTTTCATAATATTTCCCAGCAATTGATATTTATCACCTGGGTTTTCCCTTCCTGCAAACTGAGGTCAACAGATTGATTAGGGAAGTACATATCAAATAGAAGACATAGCAGGATGCCAAAAGGAAGCACAATTGCTTTAAAGATAGACGTATCTGGGTCTCAAAATTGGTGGCAGGAGCAAGACTAGGTAAATGATTTGATATTCCAGCCCTAGGCCCTACTTCAGACCATTGATGTTAGGACTAATGTACATTATGTGTATGTAGATTTTCACCTCATTCCAGAGAGCTACAGTGGCTGAGGGAGGGCTGGCTTTTAAGTGTGTCTGGACACACAAAATCCATGTGGTTCAGACTTTGGCCATAGCCAAGGACTCTCCTTGCTCACAAAAGTCTATAGAAGTTCTAGAAAAACAATGATCTCCCACCAGATCATGTGTTGCTGGAAGGTAGGAGCTATGTCTGTCTCTTTAGACTCCCAGTGCCTAGCAGGTAAGAGATGCCCAATGTGTGCTTTTTAACTCAGTGACTCACGATGTGACTCAGTTTCTCCATCCATTTACTTGCCTATGATGTTCCTGACCCTGTGAGTTTCATGAGGATAAGAATAACACAAGCCAGGTGTCACATAGGGTGTCTGGCACTGTTGCAGGGTTCTTGTCTCACGGAGTCAAAGAATGGATCTCCCGGACAATAGGGTAAAGTGAAAGTTTATCAGAGAGAAAGCTCTGCTAGAGTGAGAGGAGTCCTGAATGGGTTGCCATTGAGGGCTTTTATGGTCAGTCTTTTATAGAAAACTGACCAGGGAACTTGGTAAGTATCTTGTCTATAACGTTGTTTAAGGTGGATTTGTAAATATTATGAAAATATCTCCTCTATCTTTAGAACAAACAAGGTGGATTTGTTAAGTTCCCTTCTCTCTGGCTAATATCTTATCTATGACATTTCTCCACATCTGGGATTTCTGTGAGCCTAGTTACGTAGCCCCTTACCTGTCTCTCCCTACCTAGCCTCAGCTGTCCCTTACTCAGCACAAAGGAGGGTCCTGATATATTATAACCATGTGTTATGGGCTGAACCATGCCCACCCCTGCACCAAATTCATATGTTGAAGCCTTAACCCACAGGACTTCAGAATGGGACTGTATTTGGTAAGAGGGTCTTTAAAGAGAGGTAGGAAGGTAAAATAAAGATCTCCAGGGTGGACCCTAATCTAGTATGACTTATGTCCTTATAATAAGAGGAAATTAGAACATAGAGAGCCACCAGACATGTGCATGCAGAGAATGCAGAGAAATGGTCATCTGCAAGCCAGGGAGAGTGGCCTCAGAAGAAACCAACGTTGCCAACACCTTAATCTTGGACTTCCAGCCTCCAGAGCTGTGAAAAAGAAATCTCTGTTATTTAAGCCATGCAGTCTGTGGAATTTTCTTATGGCAGCCTTGGGATCAGTATGGTTATAACCATAGGGATGGGAAGAGCATGCCCCTGCTCCATCAAAGCAGGCTTATGTTTCTTATGTTTTTCTAAGGGCTCTGATCTATCTCAGGTTTTTAATGATCTTTTCTGTACCTAGATTTTTTCTTGTGCAAATGCTGCTTCAGAAGTGGGATTAAGATGTCATTAAAAACAATCCGGATCATAGCACGTGAACACACACATGCTGAGTCTGTCCTCCCCGTCCTGAAACCCTCTGCCCAGCCAGATGGGCTGAGCCCTACCACTAAGACCTGCGGGGGCAGTCCTCATTCTCTGGCTCAGAGAGAAAGGGCAGAAAGGTCAAGATGCAGCCACAACAAAACAAGAGGGCAGGACAGGACCTGTGAGGACCCAGGGCACCGTACCACAGTGGGCTTCTGGGACCTGTTCATTCAAACTTGAAAAGCAAGGAGCTCACCAACACTTAAATCAGCCACTGGCCCCAGGGGCCCCACCATTTTCTTCTACTAATATTTCCTTATCAGAGGAAAAGTAAAAACCACTAGTCAACTAGGTGAGAGAAAAAGCGTAGATTTTAGAGACTAAGTCAATTCAGAGAACACTACATCCCCAGACTCTCTAATTTGCAAAGCACTTGGAGAGTATTTGTTTGAAACTCACTTTTCTTAGGGTCAGTAGGCCCCAGATCCCGCTTTGGGAATCTGGGGAGAGCTGTAGCCTCTTTGCTCAGGGAAAGGCCCTACACACACACACATGCAGTAATCAGATACAGCCTCAGGCAGCCTCAGGGATTCCTAGATCCCCTGCAGCTTAGCTGGATTGCCGAGAGTGGCAGAACCCTGGGTGGGGGCACCTCCCAAATATACACAGTGAGCCGACACTCCTGGCATGGATGAGCTGCCACGTCACAAAGGAATCGGGGCAAAGCCAGAAGACCTGGTCCCTCCTCCATGTCCTTCCTTGGGGAGAAATATATCAGGTAAATTCACAAGACCACTCTCAAAGATATTTAATGTGTGAACAGGTTTAAGGTCAATTCCATTTTAAAAATAGGTTTCTTCAGGTGTAATTTGCATGCCATAAAGTTCTTCTGATTTAAGCATATCATTCAGAGATTTTTTTGTAGTATTGTGCAACCCTCATGGAGAACATTCCCATCATCTGAAATAGAAACGACATGGCCATTAGCAGTCAGTCCCCACCCTATCTCCACCGTGGGTAAACACTCACTGACTTCCTGTGTCTGTAGATTTCCCTTCTCTGGACATTTCATACGAATGGAATCATACGATATTTGGTCTTTTATGTTTGACTTCTTTCACTTAGCATGATGGGGTTTTTTTTTAAGATTTTATTTTTAAGTAATCTCTACACCCAACATGGGGCTCAAACTCATGACCCTGAGATCAAGCATTGCAAGCTCTCCCAACTGAGGCAGCCAGGTGCCTCTGCATGATGATTTTGAGGCTTATTCATGTTGTAATATGTGTTATTACTTTGTTCCTTTTTATTGTTTTTGTTCCTTTTTATTGTCAAATTATATCCCTAGAGTGGGTAAACTTGTTAAGGTTACAGAGGTGTGTGTGTGTGTGTGTGTGTGTGTGTGTGTGTGTGTTAGGCACTGGGGCCATGTGGGGAGGGTGGGGGTGGGCTGCTATATCACAAGCTATTTCAGTGTCTCTGGTTGAGGTGACTCTTACGCCCAAGTTCTTGGCACACTTCCTCTGAAAACTAGGGATTTTTCAGTTGCTCCAATTATAGGAATTTGGGACCTTCTCCACTACAGAGCTGAATTTCTTTTGTGCTTGACCTACCTGAATTCAAAAGCTTGATACCCTCATTTGCATCCCAGACTGGAGGGTGGACGGTCTCTTTATGCTCTATCCCATGATAGAAGGTCTAGGGGCTGAGAAGGTAGGGAGTTCAGCGAGGCGCTGCCTTGTGAAGCACCTGCCAAAACCCTCATGCCCCATGGATGACCCAGATCTAGGTCCAGCTCTGACCTCAGCTGGAGCACCAAGGTGGTGCCCAGAGCTATGCTGACATCTGGCACAAGAACTGCCTGATGTTCAAACAGAGAGACCATTCTGACAGTAATCAAGCAGAGACTGGACCATCCAGTAGAGCCATCCTACAGGCTTGGAGACTACCAGGCGGCATGTTCAGCCAAGTGCATTCAAATCCTGAAGAGCAGTCACATGGGAGGATGGACTTATTCATGAGGATGCAGAGGGCCAGAGAAGTACAAGCATGTGTGTTACAGTGTGGGGACAACACAAGGGGAAATGTGGCAGGAGACGAGTCACCCAGCAAGGGGCTTGAGTTCTGGCCAGAGCCCCTGTCCCAGCAGGTGATTTAGATCCCAGTTAGGATTTTAGATAGAATCCTGGTCATGTCAGCTGGGAAAGCTCAGCCTGGCCTGGAGCCATAGGCTCACTTCTGTTGCAGGCACACCAGGCTGAGGTCATGGAGATGCCAGGATTCTGCCTGTCCTTGGTCAGGACCATCACAAGTCACAAGGCATGGCTGACCCTCTTGGGGAAGAGCCTCAGGGTCTACTGTTAAGCAAACTGAGGGTGGTTGGGGCCAATTTTTTTGCCAACATAAGCATTGTCCCATTCCCCAAAGCTTTGGGCTTTAGGGTTGAATGCCTGGGGGTAAGTAGCAAGAAAAGAGTCAGTCCGTGAGTCATGCCCACTTCTTCCAACATCCTCAGCTCTGTTAGTCCCAATAAGTCCCCCTTAACATCCCCTATGTTCCTGAGCCAGTGTAGTGGTGCCTACATTTAAGAGGGCCAGGGAATTTGCCTCGCAATCATTTTTATAAGATCCTCTATGAATAGCAACAATGTCCACATTACGATTTTACGTTCCACTTTAATAAGGATGGAGTTGCCATGTGCGATCTTGAATGAGATAGTCTTGTCTTCTGACTGCAGTAGGTCTTCTAGCAACAGAGTCACCAGATGAAATTAACTTTCTCCCTACTTCATCTCCTAACCCTCCTTGGGCAGCAGCCCAGATGGGCGGATCAAAGACTTATAGAATGTCTGGCTCTCCCAGGGTCTTAGAAGCTCCTCAACAGAGTATAGAAATCCTGGAGATGGCAAGACAGACCGGTGGATGGTCCAGTCTCTGCTTGATTACCGTCAGAATGGTCTCCCTGTTTGAGCATCAGGCAGCCCTTGTGCCGAGTAGCTTGGAGGAAGTTCCTCCCTGCACTGAGCAGAGTGGCGTGCACCGAGCAAAGTAGTTTTGGAGACCCAGATGTGGGTTCAGTCTGATTGCAATGGTTAATTTTAATGCGTCAACTTGACTGGGCTAAGAGATGGCCAGATAGCTGGTAAAACATTTCTGGGTGTTTTTTGCGGGTGTGTTTCTGGAAGAGATCAGTATTTGCATTGGTAGCATGAATATGGAAGATTGCCCTCACCAATGTGGGTGGGTGACATCTAATCCACTGAGGGCATAAATAGAAAAAAAGGGTGGAGGAAGGGTAAATTTGCTCTCCTCTTAAGTTGCGACATCCACCTTTTCCTGCCCTTGAACATCAGTGTTCTTGGTTCTCAGGCCTTTGGACTCAGACTGGAACTATACCACTGGCTTTTCTGGGCTTGCAGCTTACAGATGGCAGACTGAGGGACTTCTCAGCCTCCAGAACTCATAATCTTTCATACTCTCTCCATAAATATATATGGTTCTCCTACTGATTCTGTTTTTCTGGAAAACCCTAACTAATACACTGACTATGTCAGCTTCTTGATGCATAACATTAATCAGATTACTTAATTTCTCTGAGTTTCAGATTTATCGTTGGCAAAACGCATGTAATAATATTGATCAAACATGGTATGGAGGCTTTGCTGTGATAGTAGATGGAAATGTTGGGCCTGGAACAGGTGCTCAACAAGCTAAAATTATATTTATCAGCAATACTGATATCTGGCATATACTAAAGGCAAGCTCATTCAAGACCTATTCCAGACCCCTTCCAACTTGCCTTTACAATAAAGGCTAGAAAGCTCAAATAAAACTAAAGAAGATCTATATTCCCTAAACTCTCTTGCATCCAGGTTTCTGCACTGACCCGAGGTCTGCAAGGATTTGTGGAAACAGCAAGGGAATTGAGGTGGCAGCCCTGTGCAGGGTAATTGGATCTTCCTGGTGAGGGCAGTGGGGGTGTCTGGGTCCCCTGGAGCAGTCCTGATGGCCTGTCTAGCCTCTGGTTCCCCAGCATCATGGAAGTTAAGTGGAGCTCCAGGTGGAGTTCTCTCCTGGGGACTGAGGTCAAGGTGGGCATCTCTTTGGCTATTACTCCTGGGCACATAGATTCCAAGTCTGATTCTCTAGCCCTTCTGGAGATGTTGAAAGCTAAATCTTTAATAAATCTTACTGTGCAAATTGGTTGGAGTTGATTCTTTTTTATTTTTTAAATCTGTAGCCTAGAACCCTGACTAGTACAGTTGTTGATGACAATTCTAGCTGCTATCAATGCTAGTTGGAGAGCACAGAATGCATCTGTGTGCAGACAGCCAGCAATGGACGAGCCCGTGGAACCCATTAATCTTGGTGCCTTATTTCACCGAAAGGGAAACTGAGGACAAGTATGGGGCAGTAACTCCCCCAGAATCCTTCTGTTCATTGTATATTGCATGCTTGCTCCAACTGCACCAGGCTATGGACTCAGTACCATATTTGTCATTTTGTTTAAATCCTTACAAAAGTCCCGAAGGATAGACATCATCATCATCCCTTTAAGGAGGGAAGTAAGGGTCAGAGAGCTTCAGGAACCAGCCCCAGAAGACTAACAGACAATATGTGGCAGGGCTGGGACTTTAGCATGGATCTAACTCTAAAGCCCATACTTAGAACCTACGCATTTGGCTGCTTCCTATGACGTGGCTTCTAATCCCTTCCCTCCGTCATCCTAAGTAACCGATCCTCCTTAATTAGGAACATAAAATGGAAATGGTGCCAGCTATCCAGCTAGAACACCATTAATGTTTGCAGAACTGCAAGTAAAGGCCAGTGACTGAGAGCTCAGTGTGTGGCTGGGGAAGGTGGCCAAGAGGTGGAGAAGGAAGAGGAGACAGGATCACGGAGGGCCCCGTGGGGCATGTAAGGTGCTCAGCTGTCCAATCCCAGCCACCAGCCAAATATCACACCCAACAGAGACGCTCAGGCACTTCACTTGCACTTGTCCCTTCTCCAGCTTTACCCGCCTTTGTCCTTCCCCCATCAGATTCCCTCTTGGTGCTTTTTCCCTTTAAATCTACCTAGCAGAGTGATTTGGGTGGCATTTCACTGAGATCTGACTGTCAGAGGCAGAGGAATGCTGTAGACCTAGGCGCCATCCCCATCCCATGATGTCACACCAACAGAACACGGCTCCAGGCCAGAGTCCATGCAGCTTTCAGAGCATTAGACAGTTTGGTGGTCTGAGAACCCAGTGAGTTAGGAGTCATCAGCCCCTTTCATAGGTGAGAGAGGCCCAGGGAGACTGGGTAAAATCTCCAGGGCATGAAGTCTCCTGGTTGTTGGTACCAGATGGTTGGCTGGTAAGAGACAGTAGAACTGGGAGTCTTGCTAGAACGCCTTGCTTCTTCATTCCTTAGTTTCCTTACCTGTAAAATGCAGAGGTTGAACAGTCTGGTCCAGCTCCGACTGCTCATGAGTCTACGGTCTTAGAAATGGAAGGTGGAGAAAAGCCACAGGAAGGCCAGCTCCTGCTTCCCTGGGTCCACCACTGAGCTTCTGTCCTGCCCAGTTTCTGAGCTGGTAAGGGCCAGGGATCATCGTGGTGATATGTTTCAGCTCTTGGGAACTCACATTGGTAGATTGAGGTTGCACAGAAAGAATGTTGAAAGAATTTTGAGGCTACCCTCAGACCAGGTTGGAAAGAGCTTTGTGAGGGCAGGATTGGAAATTGTGGTACACACACCCCATAGCCAATTCTAGTCAGTGGTGCAATGAGCTCATCAGTTCTAGAAACAGAATGATTTTGATTCCCATTAGCCTCGAATCAGTTCTTCCACGAGTGAACTCCAGGTCTCCTTTCATCTGCAAACCATACTTCATGGATAGATATGACAAGTCCTTTCTATATGAATAAAGCAATGCTCAGAGAGCTTGGGTCACTTGCCAAGGCCACACAGCTGGGGCATCATGTGTCCAGGACTCACATCCAGATCTCTCCAATTCCAATTTGTGTTCTTTCCATGCATTAGTGCACTCTGACCCTTATGTTCTTCTCTGACAGATGCTGAGTTGAAAAATGTACAAGTATGTATGGTATTTTCTGAAAAAAGAATTAGTAAGTGAAAATTAACTTAAAACTATGTTTCAAAAGATATCCCAGCTAAAGGTAATACTCTTGATTTGAAAATTAAAATCATAAAAACAGTCACAAGAACCCTCATAAGGTCCTTCAATATTTGTTCCTGAATTTCAAAAGGAACAGCTCTTGACAGCTGCTCTAGATGTTTGAAAAGGTAACCTCGGGCCTTTCCTGAGATTGGCGCAAAGTAGGTAGGGATAAAGTGTTTTCATTATGGCTATTAGAGCCGACAGGGGACACCACCTCTGGGCCACTTTAGCCATAAGCCTCTAGGCATTTGACAGCCACAGTGCCTTAGGGCAGAGGAAGGGTTAAATTTGTCTTGCACTACAAAGCAGGAAAACCCTAGAGTAGATGTGGCAAAGAGTTCACCCTCCCCTGGTCTATTTTGACATTGCATATGATTTATTATTTTTATTCCTTCCCAATGTCTAATATATGGAGTATCACATGGCGAAATGAAAAGTAAGTAGAGATGAGAAAGGCATTAAACACTGCCCAAGGGTTCACAGCCCTCAAACTATTCCCTTCAACAGCCTAGCTCTTTAAGATACAGTACCTGGGTCTCTATTTTCAGATGTGGGCTGGGCATGGCAGGTGACCCACCTGAAAGGGGAGGGGCCCTGGGTGCTGGGTTAGGATTACTGGAGTCTATTCTGTGGAGAATGGGGATGGACAGTGTCAAGGTCACACTTACACAGGCCATTCGAGCTAAGCGCGGAGCGTTCTATCAATTGGTAATTGATAGAATCAGGGTGTGAGGGCAGAAAGGAGTCTGAGATGTCCCCAGCCTTCTGGCCTGGGGACTGGCGGGCTCTCACTCAGTGAGATCGGGGCAGACTCAGGGGAGACGATGTTGGGTCAGGATGAGATTGAGATGCCCGTGGACATGCAAATGGGGATATCGGAGAGGTGACCTCCTGAGCAGCTGCCTATCCCCTCAGCGCTGGCCCTTTGCATTGCTGCCCCCCTCTAGACCAGAAGCTCTTCCTTCCCTTGGACCCAGGACAACCTCACTTTCGCAGGAGAGCCTTTCCCAGATCCGGGTTGGCCAGTTGGGTTGATTGGCATCAGACTCTAAGCCCTTTCCTCCTGGCCATGGCTCTCAATTAGCAACTGACCCCTATGATTATGGTTAATAGATTAATGTCTATCACCCCTCTAGAGGGTCAGCTTCGTAAGAGCCAGGACAATGTCTCTTTCTGGTCACCAGTGAATTCCAACTGATAAGTACCATGCCTGGTATATAGCAGACGCTCAACAAATGAGTGTAGAGTGAATGAATACATGCTTTTATAAATGAATGAGTGCATAAATGAACAAGTGTCAGGGCTCTACCTCTTAACACCTGGTATGATTCTAGTCACAATGAGCTTCCTAAATGGAATCGAAGAGGCAGATTTGTAGAGCAGGAGTGACATGAGTTCCTGGGTTTCAATCCACATATCTGCCATAGAGTAGGTTCTTGGTAAATACTTATTGAAGTCTTCCTGGCTTTTCTTAGCATCTTTCTGAACGCCTTTAGGTAAGAAATACAACATTTGGGGGCCTCGATTTTCTTATTTATCGAAATGAAAATAAGGACATCTATCTCAGTTTCTTTTTTAAAAAATGAGAATTCAATGGGATAACTTGTATCATAGACACCGAATGCATGTTTATTGTCATCCACCAGGCTAACTATATAATGAAAGTCCCCGGGAGTTTACAGAGGAAAATAAGGAAGAAATGAGCATAGCATCAAGAGGCCCCAGGTCCTTACACATACACACACACATACACACACCCCTAATCCTCCCTCCCCATTTTTCATCAGCTTTCTACAGTTAGTCACACTCCCAGAAAGAGACTGGCTTTCTTGCTGTGAACAGTTCACAACTATTTTCAGCTGTGAGTCAAACAGAGCAGTGTCTGAGCCTCTGAATCTGTGTGTGCGCTCAGCTGCAGGGCCCACCGCTCGGTAGACATGCAGCGCATGCCCGCTTCCTGCTTGTTCCGCTGACCCCGGGATGTTCAGCTCTTTGCCCAGGGGTTAGCCCATAGCAGGTGCCCTGGGCAAGTTTGAGCTAAGGATACAGAAAGAGGAGAAAAGAAGGGAGAGGGGTTGGTGTATGTGTTCATGTTCTGCTATCTTTCCAGGCACAGCACATTGGTGCCACCAGGTGCGGGTTTCAGGAGAGAGGGAAGCCTGTGGGAGCTGTTGGAGTGGGATCATTGTCTGAAGCATCCTCACACCTTTTATTTATGATAAACACCATGTGGAGCCCCCAAATGTTGGCTCAGGCAGGCTCCATGTGGCCTACTGTGCCAGAATGTTGATCCTGCAGCTGTTGCTAAATTACCCAGGGGATCCTGGCCCCCTCCCCGCCACTTGCCAGACTCTGTTAATGGATGCAAGAATTCGGGGATCTTTCCATCAAGTGGTAAGACATGCAATGACAGCTCTGGAGTTACAGATCTCTCTCTGCAGACCGCAGCTCTCTCCTGAGCCACCTCCTGGACATCTCAGCATGTATAAAACGGTCTCTTGTTACCCATGAAAAGGCTGTTGTGCTTAAATTGGCAAAGGTTAAGGAAAGAGGAGCGCCATCTTGACTCCTAGTGACTGTAATCATGGTACTCCTAATTAAAGACTGCTGGCGGGAAGGCTTTCCAGGCATCTGAAAACTCCCTCTGGGACAACTGCCCAAATGTCAGCAGTTGGTGGCTGGAGCTCTGGGAGGAGAGCTCTTTGGGGGTTCCTGGGGAGCTTGCTCTAGAAGATTCTTTGTAGCTCCTGGTCAGCCTCAGAGAGCTGTAGGGGGAGGCCAAGGGGTTCTCAGCATCCGCACCCCTTCTGCCCCCCGGAACCTCCCGAGGGTAATTTGTGTTCCTTCATCACCCTCTCTCTTGCTCACACTGCCAGGCAGTTCTGGGTGGGCACGGAGTCGAGGTGAGGGCTGCAAACACAGCTCAGAGCTCAGGTTTGGTTCTTGCCCTTGTGTTTGCTCTTTGCTGTTTCACGAGCATTGAAGAAGTGGCCACAGAATCCTACATATGATTTCATTTGCTGCCCGGTTTAAGGAGTTGTGTTTTTTGTTTGTTTGTTTGTTTCACGAAAGCTTCCGGAGAGTAGTAAAAAGAAGAGGTCTGGGAGACAGAGAGCCAGGGCTGTAGTCCAA
>NC_138372.1:163794245-163839119 GCF_054177405.1 Leptonychotes weddellii
GGGAAATGCGACAGTGCATGCAAAGCCCTGAATTCAGCCCCGCCTCGTAGCACACACATAATCAATGGTTTATTGTCATGTGTGCACATGGGTTTGTAGGTCAGGCAGTCCTAGGCTCCAAGTCTCCGCTTTGCCCCTCATTAACTGGCAGCTTCCCTAAATCTATTTATGTTTTTTGTGTTGATTTCCTCATCTGTAAACTATGAATGGAGCTCCGTCTGTGCAAATCTGTTAGGAGAAGCAAATGAAACGAGCGTGTCAAGGCGCAGTGATGGGCCAGACGCACGGAAAGAAGTCCCTAAGTGCTGTTTTTTCTCTTCCTCTAAGACACGTCATTGACACACAACACATTTTCGGTTCCCAACCTTTTTCCCTGTTAAGGTCAAGACTGGGCTGGACCATGGTTAACCTCAGATGAATTTGTCTTCCAGCGTGAGCCGTATTTTGTCTAAGCATCCCTTCTACTCCCTGAGGATGTTGGCAGAGAGGCCATTCCCTCTCGGAGCATCCCTGCTGGCTAAGAATACCTGAGAACTGAGGGCAGGTCAGCGGGTAAGAACAGAAAACTTCAATTGGGCTTGTTGCTTGATCTTCAACTTCTTACCCCAACAGTGCCGGGCTCGGCATGAGGCTGGGTCCCTGCAGGAGCGGTACTTGCATGCAGGTGGGCAAGGCACTGAGAGCAATTGAGAGACTCCAGAACTGCCAGCTCGAGCAGCAGGGGATGGAGCTCTGGTCTGTTCTGCCTTTCACCCCCAGAGTGCCAACCTTGCACATCTCTCTGGGCCTTTCATTCCCCAGGGGATTTCACTACACCCCTGGGCAACAGGCAGACAAAGGGTTTTTAATTCCACTGCACAGAGATGGAAGCAGACCCTCAGAGAGGAGGACGACTTTCCAGAAAGGCATGGCTGCTCAGTGGTCAAGCTGGGCCGAGGGCTCAGGAGGTCAGGATTCTGGTTCTGCTTTCCTTTGTTTCCATTGCAACCTCCTTCATGCTGTCTCAAACCTCGAGGTTCTTCGCAGCCTTCCCCACCCTTCCCCTATCTGACCCCAGCTGACCTTTGCCCACAGCAAACCTAACCACACCTACCCTTTCTCCTCTAATACCTCACCTTCGCAGTGCAGCTGAAAGAAATGCAACTTGACCAAAATAGTTCTCTCCAAAGGCTTAACGACTACTGGTTACCAGCTCAAGAGGGTTTGGGAAGAAAAGGCTGGTTTATTCTAATCAGATCCTGTGTCAAGAGGCAGAATGTGGGGCACAGCTTTGCCAATCTTGGCTGGTGACGTTGGGGTGGCTTTCCAAACCTGAGTCTCAGTCTCTTCATGTAGGAAATGAGAGTCCTGTGCCTTCAGAGGCCCCTTCCAGCCCTAGGCTGCTGAGGCCCTTGGAAACGCAGGCAAGCATGGGGAGCTTTGGAAGAGCAGGTTATCTTGGGGCGCCTGGGTGACTCAGTCGGTTGTGTCTGCCTTCAGTTTAGGTCATGATCTCAGGGTCCTAGGATGAAGCCCCGCTCAGCAGGGAGTCTGCTTCTTCCTCTGCCCCTCCCCCTACTTGTGTGCACACGTGTGCGCAGATGCGCGTGCTCTCTCTCTCTCAGATAAATAAAAAAATCATTTTTTAAAAAAGAGAGCAGGTTATCTTGTCCATCCTCTTCCTCTAGTTTTATGTAAGATGCTCCTGGATTTGGAGACAGTACCAAGACACAGTGTGATCGGCCTCCTTGGCGTCCTATCACAACTCCCTCTCTGGGGAGCTCTGGGCAAACGGACCCCAAGAGTCTTTCCCCCCCTTGGAAATCCCTAAAACTTCTCTCTTTCTTTATCCTCCAGGGGATCTCCCATTCCTTTTTGAACCAGATCCAGAGGTTTTCTATTGTTAAAAATCCTGAACATTTATCTCTATACCATTTCTGGAAAGAGCTTGCACATGTCCCCCCAGAGCCAGTTAAGCACGGTGACTCTGTGTGTCCAGCATGTCTTCAGTTTTTGACAGAGCCTCGATGAAGCCTTGAGGCAATGCGATCAGGCTGTAATGGAGAAGAGAGAACTATCTGTAATGGGGAGGATAAAACATAAATTAATACTTCAGTCCTGCCGTCTGCATGCATGTGTATGCGTCAACCAGGGGCTAATGAGCACAATTCAATACGCTTCAGACATGTATTGAGAACTTCCCACGAGAGATGCGTATTCGCAGATTGCTTTATGGTTTACGGAGCATAGTTCAGGTTCAAACACTGAATTAGTCAGGATTCTGTTGGTGACAAAAATCTAGAACCAGTGCTGCTTAACTCATTAGAAAAATAAGTGTATGTGTGTGGGGGGGTGGGGTGGGGTTCACCAGAAGGATACTAGGGCAGTTCGAAGAAATAACAAAAAATGTAAACATCTTAGACATGGAGGGTAGGAGCCTGAGGACTTTGAGATAGAATCAGTCAGGATCGAGTTGGATAGAACCATTCTAGATGTTTTCAACAAAGGGTATTTGTGACGTAACAAGAAAGATATATATATATATATAGATAGATAGGTAGATAGATAGATATATCTATATATATATATTTGGCCCCTACCCCTGGTTCCTGACACAGAGCTTCAAAATCGCTCTGTGGTGGCAAGACCTCAACTTCATGGGAGCAGAAGCTCCTATGCTCTCCATCCTTCTAGACCCCGCCCTGTGAACCTATTCATCTGACTGTATGTTATGTAGAGTTATTACATCCTCTATAAGGAACTGGTTAGTAACTGTTTCCTGAGTTCTGTGAGCCGTTCCAGCAAATAACTGAGACTGAGGGAAGGGTGGTAAAAACTGCTAATTTCTAGCCACATTGGACGAAAGTTGTGGCAACCCCGGGAGACACACTGCTTGCAACTGGCATCTGAAGTGGGGGGCAGTCTTGTGGGGCTGAGCCTTAACCTGTGGGATCTGCACTAACTCTGGGCAGTTAGAGGCAGAATCTGGTTAACTCGTAGCACACCCAGTTGGTGAAGAATTGTTTGGAAAGCCATCTACAGAGTTACATCTGCAGAGAGGCACATCGCCCAGAGTTAAAGATTATTGGGGAAAACCCCAGGAGGCAACTTAGGAGAAGATGATGAAAATGTAGCCCAGGGAACAAGAAATGAAACAGCCTGCCCGGTCCTCATAGTCACAAAGTGTGTGGCCTCTGTCCTTGCGAACAAAGATAGCATCACTACACACATTGCTGAGATGTTTTGCAGACCCGGACCAGGGAAGGGAAAGACCACCCGACCATAATCTTGATGAAACCAGACAGCCCGGCGCCAGAAAGACAAGTCAGTCCTGAAGTTTACCCGATCCCTGACCAATCAGAAGAACCCACAACCCCGAACCCTCTACCTCTGAAATTTGCCCTTAAAAACTCTCACTCACAAGCCATCGGGGAGTTCAGGACTTTGAGCATTAGCTCCCTGTTCTCCTGGGTGGCACCACACCGATAAATAGCCTGTCTTTCTTCACCACAAAAGCCCAGTGTTAGCTTTTTATTAGCTTAGTGTGCACCGGTGGACGAACTCGTGCTTGGTTCTGTTACACTTGGTTTGGAAAAACCTGCCATTTGGGACCCAGAGACTCTCGAGAGTCAAGAATGGTAGAAAGCACTCTACTTCAGTAATTAATGCCGGGAAATGGTTCTATCCAGGATGGAACAGCTGAGAATCCAGAAGGCAATGAGGCCACCCAGACTAGTAATAGCAAAAAGCCTACCTCTCCTCAGCCAGATGGAAAATGGGGAGAGGTGGTGATAATCAACATAGAAGCTAAAGCCCTGGTAGGGGCTGCTGCATCATCAGATGCGGGGACAACAGGGTGAGGGGCCCTAAAAATGCCCACACGAGAGATGAGGCCACTGTTGAAGACTCAGGAACAATAGGAAGGTGCAAGAAATACCCTATCTTCCCATTCTCCAGCCCACCAGCCTTGTGCTGGTGTTGCCCAGAGGTAGCTGGCGTGGGGGGCTGGGAAGCTCAGTCCCCTGCATACGGAACAGAGGGAAGGGTCTGGGAGGAGACAGGCCCATGACCAGCTTGGAATGCTCAGCCCTTCTGGCTCCTTAGAGTGACTCTGGTCAGCCACTCTCAGGGCCTGACTGGTTCCCTTCAAGGTTCAAGGTCCCTAGCCAGGGCCGTGAGGGCCCGAGCTTGGTTCAGGTGGTGGTCTGGATGCTCTGAGACACAAGGTTGAGACCCCAGCCCTATACAGGGTCACTTGATGGCCTGCGAGGTGGTCTTTATTTTCAGCTTTACTTTGCAAACAAAGACACAATAAACATGGCTTTCTGCTTCACTGGCTGAGGGACCTCGGGCTTATGATGTGACCTCAATGTTGTCATCTGTGTAAGGGGAGTGGCTATATTCACCTCATAGTGTTGTTGGGAAGTGCATATGCAATGAGACAACACACACACACACACACACACACACACACACACACCCCTGACAAATCTGGCATTCAAAATCACCTATTCCCGGTGGAGCAGCGGCTTCTGCTTGCATGCCATAACCCAGTTAATTCATGGAAGGTTTTAGCCAGCTCAATGTGAGCATCCCCATCTCATTGAATAAACCTGTTCTAATGTCAAAGGTCACCCAGACTGATCAGCATGACATGTGAGGATGGAATCCAGACCTTCCAATCCATGCACACTTAAAACAGAGGTGGAGGGGAAACAGGTTCTTGGGGGAGGAAAATACCATACTCTTTTGTGAATAAAGCACAGATATACATATGGAATAGAAAGAAGGATGAAGTATATCTTTGGCATTAACATTTCATGGTGGGGAGGTGGGGGTTGGGGGAAAATATCTAAAAGGCTCCCTAGGCGGGCAATAAATGATGTGTCCTTGGGTCCCTCTGGACTTCCCAAAAAATTCTGGGGGAAAGGTGCCTTAGCTCCTGACCTGAGAGTAGCAGAAAGTACAGCAGACTTGGCATGAGCTTCCACATTAGATCAAAGCAATTTAAAGTCCCAGCTGCATGACTTCCAGGGCACACACCCTTGGCAGCTGGGGCGGTGACATCTTCTCCAAGAAGCTTGGGAGTTAAGGGAGGTAAAGCCTGCCAGCCACCATAATTGGCCTGTTTCTGCCACCCCGTGTCTGCTGCTCAGATCAACCCGATTTTGCTCAAGGTCAAGTCTTGGGACATTTTTTCTAATTCTTGAGCTTCACTTCATGACCATCTCCCATCTCCTGACCCTGGACTCCCCTCTCCTATTGCGTGCCTGACGACTTTTCCCTGGATCTGATCTTCTTCTGATGAGTAAGGGGCATGTTGCCTCACCCAGCCTTGCCCAGTGCTGGGCCTGGCTTGCCTGACCCTTGTGCCTTTTGAGGGCAAATCAGACAGTCTCTCTGTCCCTGAGTCCTGTTCACTCACCCTCGGCTGTAACACCAGGCCATCAACAATGATCTCTGTGCCTCAGCCCCCAGCAACAATTACCCTGTGTCACTCGAGTGGTAGTTCTGCCTCATGAGTTCCAAAGCAAGGCACCTTCTCTCCCACGCAGCCTCAGAGAGTGGTGTCCATGCTTAGGTGTGCTGAGGCCCAATCTGGGCTAACTCTGCATTCTCTCATTCTCTGCTTTGCAGCTAACCTTCCAGCACAATTATGAATGGCAAGGGGCAGGTGAGCTCACGTCATTCTCCGAAAACACTCAGGAAAAGTCTCCACAGATGCCTGAGGCTGCTTTGTTTTAGTTCACTTGTGGCTTCACCCACAGACCCGCCTCTGAAACTCTTTGGATCTGGTGTTTGCATTCATTCACTCATTTAATCCCTCAGCAAACATTTATTAATCACCTATTGTAATACCACAAAATGAGTAGACTGAAGCAGCAGAAATATATTCTCACAGTTATGGAGGCTAGAAGTCCAAAATCAAGGTGTGGCGGAGCCTGAAGGCCCTGAAGAGGGATTCTTCTTCCCTTCCTGTTAGCTTCTGGTGGTTATTGGTAAGCCCTACAGTTTTGATCTGCTGGTGACTCACATCAGTATATACCTCTTTCTTCATGTGGCTGTCACTCTGTGGGTTCCTCTGTCTCTTCATAAGGCCTATGTCCAAATGCCCCTCATTTTATTTCTTTTATTTAAATTCAATTAGCCAACATATAGTATATCATTTGTTTCAAATGTAGAGTTCAGTTATCCATCAGTTGCGTATAACACCCAGTGGTCATCACATCACGTGCCCTCCTTAATGCCCATCACCCAGTTACCCCATCCCCCCCACCCACCTCCCTTCTAGCAACCCTCAGTTTGTTTCCTAGAGTTAAAAGTCTCTCATGGTTTTTCTCTCTCTCTGATCACTTCCCATTCAGTTTTCCCTCCCTTCTCCTACCGTTCTCTGCCCTGTTTCTTATTTTCCACATATGAGTGAAACCATATGATAATTGTCTTTCTGTGTTTGACTTATTTTGCTCATCATAATACCATCCAGTTCTATCCACGTCGGTGTAAATGGTAGGTATTCATCCTTTCTGATGACTGAGCAATATTCCATTGTGTGTATATATATATATATATATATATAACATATCTTCTTTATCCATTCATCTGTTGAAGGACATCTTGGATCCTTCCATAGTTTGGTTATTGTGGACACTGCAGCTATAAACATTGGGGTGCATGTGCTTCTTCGGATCCTTACATTTGTATCTTTGGGTTAAATACCTAGTAGTGCAATTGCTGGGTCATAGGGTGGTTCTATTTTTAACTTCTTGAGGAACCTCCATACTGTTTTCCAAGAGAAAGAACAGCAAATAAAGCCTAAACCAAGCAGGAGAAGATAAATAATAAAGATTAGAGCAGAAATCAATGAAATAGAAACCAAAAGAACAGTAGAACAGATCAATGAAACTAGAAGCTTGTTCTTTCAAAGAATTAAGAAAATCAATAAACTCCTAGCCAGACTTATCAAAAAGAAAAGAGAGGACTCAAATTAATAAAATTATGAATGAAAGAGGAGAGGTTACGACCAACACCAAGGAAATTCAAACAATTTTAAGAACGTATTATGAGCAACTATATGCCAACAAATTAGACAATCTGGAAGAAATGGATGCATTTCTAGAAACTTATAAACTACCAAAACTGAAACAGGAAGAAATAGAAAACCTGAACAGACCCATAACCAGCAAGGAAATTGAAGCAGTAATCAAAAATCTCCCAACAAACAAGAGTCCAGGGCTGGGTCCAGGGTAAAGGGAATTTTACCAAACATTTAAAGAAGAACTAATGCCTACTCTTCTGAAACTGTTTCAAAAAACAAAAATGGAAAACTTCCAAACTCGTTCCATGAGGCCAGCATTACCAAAACCAAATGCCCCTCATTTTAGAAGAGCGTGAGTCATTGGATTGAGGCCCACCTTAATCCACTATGACCTCATCTTAATTTGATGGTGTCTACCAAGACTCTATTTCCAAATAAGGCCCATTCCTTTACACAGGGGACGAGTAGGATATCAAGATACCTTTATAGGAACACAATTCAACCCACAACATCTAGTGTTTGCCAAGTCTTCTGTTAGGTACCAGCATGGGCCTGATGAGTCTACTCATTCAAGGTACCATGAGATTCTTCAAACCTACTCTTTGTTTCTGTCCAGTTAGAATCCCCAGGCTCAGTTGCCTGGGTCTCGGGGTTTCTCTTTCCTCTAGAGCTAAATTTCCCAGGATTCCTTTTATTTTATACTTTTTGAATTTCCACAATATCTGTGTCTAATCCCTAGGAAATAGAAAGTTTCGTGCAGTGGGGTATCTGTGCAAACATCTGCCGGGGCGAGGCCGAGCGGCCGGCTTCGGGTTTAATAAGAAAGACACAGGAACAGAATTGAATTAAAGGGAACAAGAATAATCATGTGTCTCAGGTTCTCTTAGAAAAAAAAAAAAGATTTCCATCATTTTCACGGGAATCCTTACTTCCAACTCAACAGTTCTACTCAATTTTCCCTCCAGAAACTGACGGAGTCAACAGATTCCCAGAGAAGTGAGTTACAGTAAGGCCTGGCAAACTTTCTGGAAAGGGCCTTGTGGGCCATTGGGTCTTTGTCACAACCACAACGATGCAACTTGGCCATTGTGGTGGGAAAGCAGCTGCGAACTATATGTAAAAGCAGGACATGGCTATGTTCCAATGAACGTTTATTTATGAAAACAGGTGATGTGCTGGATTTGAGGATCAGAAAATGCCCTGAGTGGAGCCAGGAACAGGTGGCTGAACTACGTCTGCACAGCTGGATGCAGCTGGTACACATCCCACCATGGGAGTTTCCACTCCTCCGACTGCCCATTCTGCACATTCTGGAAGAAAGTCCTCTTCCATACTGACCTGCACTCTGTCTCCCGTCTCCCCATGCCCTCTTTATTGGTCCCAGGCCATAGAGTATAACCCAACTTTCTCGCACCCGAGAATCTTTGAATACTTATATCCTCCTGCGTCTTCTCTCCTCCAAACAAAATGCTCTGAAGTTCTTATGATTATTCCTTGACCAGAACAGTTTTAATTGCTTTCCCTTTTCAGGTCACCCTTAGCTTCATGGGATGTTGGCAGAGGTTGTGTTTGAGCTACTATCTCACAAACTCACCTGCAGGGCCAGGTGACTGGCCTCTGGGAGATGTAGGCTCCTCACCAGGGAACAGGACAAGGATGCTGCTCTCGGGGGCTTTCTGCCAACAGCAAATGGAAGCTGTTTGCCCCGAGGGTGCCTGGCATTCTGACGGCCCTGGGGAAACAATTAGCGGCATTTCATCTTGGGACACCGGAGGGAATGGTCAGGGCAGATGAGGAGGGATGTGACTCCTGGAGCATGTTTGACCCCTGACATGGTACATGGGGTGGCAGGGCAGGTAGAAATGGCCTTCATAGTCATGATACAGACCCAGAGGAGTTAAAGCCAGGCAAGTGGGGGATCCCTGTTGAGTCTACCTGCCTGTGCCTATCAGGGCATGTTTGGAATGTATTATCAAGCCATGCAAACATGCAAGAAGCCAGCAAAAGCCAGAACAGAAAATCAGGGCATCAGGGACCCTATTGGCAAAGGAGACGGTCTCCTGGCCATCTTTCCTTCAAAGGAATAAAACAGAATCTCAACCTTGCCCTCCTCCTTGGGAAGTCAGACTTTCTTGTGTCTCCTCAGCTATGCTAATTCTTATTTTAATGAATTCCATTTGCAAAGTGTGCTTGATTAGAAGGGTCTAGAAGGGTCAGGGCTGGGTTGGGATTGCAGAAGGCCTTGGGTATCTCTCTCTTTGTGTCTCTGTCTCTTTCTGTGTCTCTGCCTCTCTCTCTGTGTGTCTTCCCATCCTTCTTTTCCACACAGATCTGACCGGTTTGAAACCATTTATTTTATTTAAAAAAAATCAAAACTCCTCACTCCCCTTCCCCGCTCTGTTAAAACAGAGGCTTTGCAAACCTCCTGTCCAGATTCTATAGGAAGCACAGGGACTGAATTCTGCCTCACATGATTTTAACAGTTGGTGCCTTGTAATACTAACACTCTCAGAACAGGGCTGGATCTGGGTGATATAAACTGCCCTGTTTCTCCTAAAAGAAATGAATTAGTAACCACTCCCCCACTTTGTCCCATCCTCCACTGAAGGAGAGAAAGCATTAACCACCCCAAGGTTAAGTCTAGTGAACACCAAACTCCATTCGCCTGGTGCTCCAACTTTGGGTTTATCCTCCTCTTGGTCCCTCTCTTGGTAGATGAAGTCAATGAAAGTATTCTAATTTCATGTATTGCTTTGATCATTTAAAAATATGAGTTGAGAATCTACTGTGTGCAAGCCCCCATGCTAGGTACTAGAGATAAAAATATGAAAATACAGTCTTTGGCTTATACAATGTTACAGTTGAATTTGGGTGATAGACGCATAAACACAGATTGTAATATGACAAGGTATTAATTAAGGTAGGTGCTTATGATATCGGGACCATAGGAGAATAAGCCCTTATTATTGGCAGGGATGGAGAAATGGGCATGTAAGGCTCCATGAAGGAGGCCATGAGTGCGCTGAGTTTCCCGAGCGGAGATGCTTGTCAATGCTTGAAATGAGCATCATATCTGAACGTCCCTGACCTGAGGATCTTTCATGATTCAACAGTGTTCTCAGGGGATGCCTTTCATGGAAAATGAAGACTACGCTGGCTCCTGGTTGGTCGCCTGATTAGCACTCTGTGGACATGCTGTGGGGTCTGATGTATAATCTAGATTATCCTCGTGCATTCATGATACTTACTGAGAACCCACAAGAGCAGACGCTGTGGTAGGAAATGGAGATATCCTGATACCAGTTTGGCTTCTCTGGAAGCAGATGCAGAGGCTGAGTTTGGGATCCAAGATATTTATTTGGGACCAATACTTATGAAAGGAATAGGGGAGGAAGAATTTGAGTGAAGAGGCAGACAGAATGAAGCTTCCATCCACCTCAGCACTATTAATATCTGGGGTCAGATACTTCTTTGCTGTGGGGGGCAGTCCTGTGCATTTAGCAGCATCGCTGGCCTTCACTCACTCGATGCCAGTGACACCTCCCTAAGTTATGACAACCAAAAATGGCTCCAGAAATTGCCAGATGTCCCAGCCGGGGGACTGGGCACAATCACCCTTGGTTCAGAGCCACCGGGTGTTGGGCTCTGGAGCAAGAATCGTCCATAAGAGTTGCTCAGGGTGGGCTGAAACATCCAGGGCTACACAGCCTGTCCCTCTCCATCACTGATAAGGAGTGACCCGGAAAGGAGCTAACAAAGGTCTACCAGCCACAGTCCCCATGGCCAAGCAGCACATCCCTCCTTCTGTAAAGGAAGCATGCGTGGCGCCTCTCCTGTCCCCCGCAGTCCATGCTTGCACTCCCCAGCTCCTCTTAGCTCCTTCAGGGTCCCAGTTCGCCTGTTGTCTCAAGAGGCCATTTGGAAGAAGGAGCTTAGCGGGATGGGCCACAGCCCCTGCCATAGCGGTTGGCATCAGGGACACAGCTGGTACTCATTCCCCTCCCCTGCCGTCTATTCTAAGTTCCCTTCATCCTCAGTGACCACCCCACCCCACCTCAGCTGGTCATGGACGATCAAATGTGCTGCCCAAAGCTCTGCTCATTGCTAGGGATGTCTCTTGTTATGGTCCTTCCAGGCCACCGCTGGGTGAGGCCATGCTCCATGTGCATCTTGTACCCACATAACAACTGACTCATCCATACCAAGCTCAGACTTCTTTCCATCCCCTTCTGCTGGCCATACAGCATCCCTCACATAGGCATAGGTGTGAGGAGCACAATGGGGAAGGCCCCCTGGTGTGACAGCAGCAGCTCCAATGGCCGTCTACACCACCGGCGTGTCCTCTCTGGTGCTGCTCCTGCTTGGGATTCACATCTGGGGTGCATTAACTCCATCTCCTGAGAGATTGCTGCTCATTTTGACCAGTCTTACGACTCAGTGGTTGTGACTGAACTCAGCTCAAGACAGGCAGTTCCAATCAGATGGTCACATGGTGTCTCCAGGTCATCATTCTGTCTCTACCAAAGACCAGTAACATGCAGGAGTTTTTAAAAGACATGGGATTCTCTACTGTAGACAGCATGGCCTTTGGCTAAAATCCGATGTCCTGCTGGGATCTGCCCCCTGGAGCATGCCATGGGCTGCACGTGGCTTCTCTTCCTATCACAATACCCAGCAGCACTGGCTCTGTGAGTCATAGGGCTCATGAGGCACAGCTCCTTGCACCGAGGCCTGGACCTGCCACAGACCCCCTTTGTGCTCTGTCCCCACTCATGTCCTTCAGTCTGTGCATCAAAGTAGCATCCTACACGTGGCTGGTGCTCCATCAAGAACCTGAAGAGGCCCACCAGATGCTGTACTTCCTTATTCGGAGAGGGAGGTGCAAGATGAAATCATTTTTACTTTGTAGATGGTGCCCAGGCGTGCCCCTGGCCACTATTTGACCTGTAGATGTTATATGATTTTGGTATTTATCCTATTTGTAGCTACAAGATTATACAAAAGGATGTGTGTGAATCTGACTGATGTCCTTGGTGCCCAGGTGTCGAGAGCATCCCAGGGCTCCCGAGAAGGTTCTGATGTCACCAGGGGCCTAAGCGCTCACGAGATTGCCAAAAGAGCCCACAGAGGGCCCACATCTCCCATGTGGCTGCTTCTGTGGGCTCCCCTACCTGCCCTGATGAGGTTCTCTCTTCTTGTCAGAGGATGTGGGTTGCTATGGTGGCAAAGAATGAACTTGGAGGGTCTGTGAAAGTGGAGTAACTGGGAAGAAAGAATTTTAACCAATATACATTGTTTTCCAAATTATTCCTTTCAATATACCTGAAAGGTCACATCCCATCACCACCAAAGACCCCAGTGGAGGCCATGAAGGCAGAAGATGGACACAGACTGTGGGGGACACAACAGCCTTGTCTTCATTTGGTAATTCTGGTGAACCCTGGGGTTCCGGGCTGGGATTCTAGATGGAAGAGAGAAGAACTAGTAACAGCAAAGTCCCTGAAGAGTACACAGTCTTTTGAAAATTCCCAGGTAAGTTATCACCCACTCATCGCATTCTCTCCACCAGGAACCTGGTGTGAGGCTGGCCGGGGAGGCGTCACCACCCAGCCCACCATCTCCCACAGGAAGGAACAGAGGCTCAGAGAGAGGCAGCAACGTGCCCGAGGCCATACGGTCTGTGCGAGGTGGTGTTGGGGCCATTCCCCGGGTCCCCAGGCCAAGCGATACGCGTCTGACCACCAGGCCACGTGGCAGGTAGCTTAGGGCCGGAGCTGGCACCAGAAGCCTGTCCACCTTGGCACCGTTCTTCTCCCTGCAATGCGGAAGCAGTGAGGGCATGCCCAGTGCCTTCCTTGGTACAATCCTGAGGTGACCGGAAGCAGACGAGGAGGAAGGAGCAGGGGCTTCAGAGAGCCTGATCTGCTGTCATCTCAGGAAAAGCAGTGGGGAAGGCAATCTGCAGCAGACATTGCGTTATTAACTGCCAGACCCGAGACTGGGGCTCAGGAGGGAGCCTGCTCGAGGGGAGGAAGCTCGAAAGAGCCCTGAGGTGCCCCCCTGCCCTGGATCTGTGAGATGGGGACAGTCCAGCACTGGGCCACTAAGCCCCCTCCCAGACCCCAGCCTGGCAAGGCTGAAGGACAGAAGAGATGGCAGGCCCAGAGAGACATGTGGTTGGGCCGAGGTCACACACCTTGCAGGAAGGAGAGACGGATCTCCAGATTCCCAGGTTGGGCGTCCTCCACGGCAGCCCAGTGCGTCTCAAGGGGCCCTCAGCCCTTGGCCACCTAGCCGTCCTGACCCTCCTGTCCTCCCTCCCAGCGCCATGCTTCCCTTTGCTGGCCGCGTGGCATCTTCCACTGGCCCCCTCGGCTGGCTCTGGGCCCCGCACCCCTAACTCTGGTAGGTTCTCAGCACCTGCTCTGCTCACAGCCACGCAGGCTGGTACATGGGCTCATCTCTCACTCCTCTCCTGCTTCCCTCACGTGTCGGCACCAAGCCCTGGCAGCTTGCCCTTGTGACATGCTGTGTGGCTGTAGCTTTACTTCCCTGTCCTCTGTCACCTTGGACCCTTGGCCTGCCTCACCCGGCTGGCCGTCTTCCCCCATGTGCACACTCAGCTCGCTCAGCTCACAGATCTCACCCCGTGCAGCGCACACTCATTCATTTAACCAGGATTGGCGGAGGGCCGACTCTGTGCCAGGCACTGCTCTAGGCTGCGGAGAGGAGGCTGTGGATAAAATGGACAAGCCCTGTCCTCTTGAAGCTGGCATCCCAAAGGTGTGGGCCCAGACAATCCACAAGCAAATAAATCCAGGGTGTCATAAAGCTACACATGTTACATGGGGGGAAACGTGC
Source organism: Leptonychotes weddellii (assembly GCF_054177405.1). NCBI lineage: Eukaryota > Metazoa > Chordata > Mammalia > Carnivora > Phocidae > Leptonychotes > Leptonychotes weddellii. Next base: position 163,808,122 of record NC_138372.1, read on the forward strand.
GCAAACATGCATACTTCCTTGCACACACATGTGCATATATGCACAGAAGAGGGGTGGGGAGTGCCGGCATGAAAGGTTGACTTTTTAAAACTTTTAGTCAAGGAAAACCTTAGGAAAGGGGCATGGAAGGGACCCACGTAGCACATGGGAGCACGTTCGACGCAGAGGAGAGAGAAGGTGCAAAGGCCCTGTGGTAGGAATTGCTTGGTGTGACCAAGGCACACAGGAGCCCTGTGGGGCTAGCGTGAGAGGGGCCCACATGGAGACTTCGGGAGAGGAGGCCTGGGGGAGGGGGTTGCGGGGAGGGGATTGAGACCCAGTTCCAGAGGCTGGTGCAGGGCATGGGAAGGAATTTGGCTCTTCCCCTGAGTGAGGCGGCAAGGGTCAGGGGGTTTGGAGGTCAGGTCTGGCACGATCTGAGTCAGGCTCTGAAAGGACCCCTCTGGCTGCTCTTGCGGACCTGAGGGAGAAGCGGAGATACCAGGCAGAAACCCTGTAGCCCCAGGACACGGTGGGGGGTCGGAGCCAGGCCGCCACAGTGCAGGTGGTGGGAAGCGGTCAGATTCAGACAGGCTATGAAGGTGATGCTGGGGCAATCTGCCACACTCTGGGTATGAGGGAAGGAGAAGCAGCAAGGGTTTGGCCTAAAGCCTTAAGAGAACAGAGGCACCATTTATGAAGATGGAGAGTACGCTAGAAGCAGGTTTTGTAGGGGGAAATATAGAGTGGCTTTGACACCATCCAAATAGCGCATATTCACAAAACATTCGCTGTTTCAGAGCATTTTTATCCTACAGTCTTTCATGGGATTTTATCCTGACAACAATCCTGTACAGTATGGGGGAGTACACACACATTTCTAAATATATCAGGACCCTTTTCAGAAAGGGGGCAGATAGATTTCAAAGAGGGCAGTTGCCAAGGCGATCGCTTTTATCTTGTCGCTCTCCTTATTGCAAAATTACAGAAGTGTATTTCTCTCTCATAGAACAGTGCAGAACTAAATGTTCCCAGGCCATTTACTGTCCTCAAGAGCTGGCATCCAGCTCTGTGTCAGAAATGGTCGCCCCCACTTTTCCCTGGAGGGAGAAAGGGAAGTGCAGGGCGATTCCCTTTCCTGGTCGGGGCACGAGGAGAGAGTGCACACAGCACCTGTGGGCCAATGGTCATCTCACAGCCTGTCCTCCCTGCGATGTTGGCAGCTGCTGGGCACGTCCTTAGCTACGCTTGGAGCGGGGCTACTTCTCGAAGAAGAAGGGGATGGGCGTCGGGGATCAGACTCCCCCCACTCCCACTGCATTTAGAAACGTGACCTCAGCAGGATGGCAAATCCCCACCTTACGGATCTGGCTTCCGATGTCTCAAAGGTAAAATTTCCTGATTTTTTTTTCTCCCCAGCACAGGGCTGGTAAAAGGAAAATTACGTTGTATAATGTCCTAGAGAACCTTCAGAAAGTCTTCCTTACCCATCATCTCTCGCTCCAAAATTTCAGCCTCAGCACAGTTTATAAAGATCATTTTAGGCTCTATTGATCTTGCCAGCTCCCTCTAATCCAATTGCCAATTAGAAAGCCCAGTAAAAGTCAATCCCTGCAAACAGATGTCAGTGTAGGGGAAGAAGAGGGAAACAGGATGAGTATTTGTAATGTAACATTCTGTCCGGTGTGCCCGTGTGTGTGCATGCACGTGTGTATGTGTGTATGTGTGTGTTGGAACATCTTGCTGGCCTTCTTACCTCTTGATAAAAGTTCCTCAAATCACCCAGTGCCCATGCGGTACTGACTAATCTTCCCCCTCCTGGCCCAACATGCAGACTTCCTTCTATGTGTTTCTTTGTCAACTAGGAAAGGAGGAGCATCGTTCAAGTGGCTTCTGCCATTCATCCACCCTCCCTGCGTCCTCTCTTATCCAGCCCCTCCCCTGGCCCTCTCCGGAAATATACACACGTCTGTCCCTTTTGTTCTGCAGTCAAGTTCTATCCGCAGCAAGGAGGAAGCAAAGCTGAGGCTTTGAGGGCTGAGTAAGAATCCACCGGACAGGTGGCTGGAAGGCATTCCGGCATCTCAGAGCAGGAGATGATGGATCTCAGAGGTGTGCCCCACCTAAGCTTCCATGACGCTTTAAATTTGATGCCCGACTATTTGGGCCCATTGAACACTTTCTCCTTCTCCTTCCCTCCTATAGCAATCCCCACCGGAAGAGATCAACACCACTCGATTTCTGTGCATTCTTGATGCCGCCTGGATCTCTGCAGAGGGTGTGAGTTTGGACGGAGTGGGGTTGGAGTCAGGGTTGGTGCAAAGGGGTACTGGCCAGGGATGGGGCCCCCGACCCACAGTGGTGTGAGAAGGTGGTGGCACAGGGAAAGAGCTGACAGAGGGTCTGAGCCTGCTTTCTGCTTCTGCCACCTCAACCCACCTGTCCCTCTGCTGGTCCTCTGTAAGCCTGCGCCCTCTTCCTCTCTCTGCATCTGCTCTCGTCCCCTCAAACTGATGGCCCCTTCTCCCAGCCAGGGCTAGTCAAGGTGGGACTGGCTACCTAATTCACGGGGCCAGTGTAAAATGAAAATGCAGGGCCCCTGTTCTGATCTTATTAAGTATTCCAAGATGGTTTCCGGAGGACAGTGAGTGCAGTGTGGGACACTTTTAAGTCCTAGGTGCCACGTGCTAACAAAGCTCCCCGGGGCAAGGCATCTTCATCTTTGTCCTTCAGCACCAAGTGCCCTGCCTGGCCCAGGAGAGGGGTTTCATAAATATTTATTGAACTGAACCGATCCTACAATTCCTCATCTGGGTTACCTCTCCTATGCACAACTTCTTCCTGGATTCCTCTTTGCAACAAAAGTGAAGGAAGGTGTGCGGCCCCTGGTGCAAAATCGGGGTTCCAGCAATGCTAGCTGCCATTGGATAAAATAAAAATATCAGTAGTTACCTCTTCCTTAAGGCCCACAATGTGCCAGGTATTTGTTGAAGTGCTTTCTGTAGATACTAACTCACGTGGCCAGTCCACCATGATGTCCACTGTGCAAGTGCACAAGCCCACGTGTACTTGCATACACAGCCAGTGAGTGATGGCACCAAGATTTAAATGCAGGCAGCCTGGGCCAAGGGTCTGTGCTCTCAACTAGCAAGCTACTACCTTCCTGGCAACATGGGGTGAGCCAGGGCCTCCAGAACGGGCTTGCTACCTGCAGAGCTCCAAGCCTCATTTCTTTATTTACTCATGATGCTTCTTAATATTTAAAAAAATTTTTTTAATTAATTTTTCAAATTGTGGGAAAAGGCACATAACATCTATTTTATCATCTTAACCATTTCAGTGGTGTACATTCACATGGTTGTACGGCCGATCTCCAGAAGCCTCTTCATTTTGCAAAACTGAAACTCTGTACCCATTAAATACCTCTTGGTTTCTCCCTTCCCCCATCAATGGGCAAGCACCATTCTACTTTGTACCTCTATGAATTTGACTACTCTAGGTGCCTCATATAAGTGGAATCTTACAGAATTTCTCTTGTTGTGACGGGCTGATTTCATTTAGCAAAATGTCCTCAAGGCTCATCTGTGTTGTAACAGGTGTCAGAATTCCCTTCCTTGGGGCACGTGGGTGGCTCAGTCAGTGAAGCGTCTGCCTTTGGCTCAGGTCATGATCACAGGGTCCTGGGATCAGGCCCCGTGTCAGGGTCCCTGCTCAGTGGGGAGCCTGCTTCTCCCTCTCCCTCTGCCTCTCCCCCCACTCATTCTCTCTCTCCCTCTCTCTGTCAAATAAATAAATAAGATCTTTAAAAAATTAAAAAAATAACTCCCTTCCTTTTTAAGGCTGAATGATATTCCACTGTACAGATAATGCCACATATTGTTTGTCCATTCATCTGTTGAATACTTGGGTTATTTCTGCCTCTTGGCTACCATATAATGTTACCGTGAGCATGGGCGTACGTACACATGTCAGTTCAGTCCCATGCTTCAATTTCCCAGATGTGGAAATTCTGGGTCATATGGTGATTCTGATTGAGTTTTGCATGTTGAACCATCCTTGCATGCCAGGAATAAATTCTACTTGGTCTTGGTGCAAAATCCTTCTAATGGCAACACTATCGAATTTTGCTGAATGTGCATGATGTGCTGCTATTAATCTTACTGGCAATTTATTAATATTATTTCTACTACTAGCAGTAACATTATTATTATTAATACATATGGGACATGCATGGTACCTAACAGCAATTGATACCATATTATTGAAAAGAAGATTTGATCCTCTCGGTTACAAAGAAGAGAAAGCAGTATTATCTCTATTTGATAGAGGAGGAAACCGTGAGACAAGAGAGCTGAAGTCACTTTCCTCGGGGTCAACAGCGAGGACTGCCATATAGATATGGATCACTGACCAAGCCCCTTCTGTGTGGCCCTGACGAAGCCAGGCAGGAGCTGTTGAGTACACAGCATGAGAGGAGACAGACTTCAGTGAGTAAAATTATAGCTCTGTGATTGTCAGAACTGCCTAGCCAAGAATGGACCACACTAGGCAGTGTAGTCTCCACAGTAGGGGGTTCACCTGCAAAGCTGAGGAGCTCTCTGCCAAAGGAAAGGGTGTGAGGGTGGTGGTGCAAACATCAGACGGGTGTTAGACATGAATGCAAATTATTGAAAAACCCCTTTAGCTTCTAAGACTTTATTATTTGTGATTCTTTTCGGCATTAAGCACTAAAGGTAAGCAACAAATGGAAATACAGCTGCACCTATATTCTTTTTTTTTTTTAATGTTTTATTTATTTATTCATGAGAGTCAGAGAGAGAGAGAGAGAGAGGCAGAGGCAGAGGGAGAAGCAGGCTCCCCGCCTAGCAGGGAGCCCGATGCGGGACTCGATCCCAGGACCCTGGGATCATGACCTGAGCCGAAGGCAGACGCTTAACCATCTGAGCCACCCAGGCGCCCCCAGCTGCACCTATATTCTTAAGAAGTTTTATTGGAGAGAAAAATCTAGAATCTAAAGACAGTTCTTCCACTCTGGACATTCTTAAAGACAGCGGCTTTGTCTTACACATTTATCTCTCATGAGCACAGGATGTGGTCCAGGAATAAATATTTGTTGGATGAAAGGACAGTGGAACGAATTCGTGAATTCATGAAATGAAATGGATTTTCCCGCCTCCAAAGTAATTTCAGAAGGGCATTTGTAGCTGGTTAGGGAAGGAAAGGGCCATAGAGATCCCTGAATCCAGAGCCTCCCTTTGACACAAGGGATTCAGTGCCCAGCACGGTGCAGAAACTTGCCCAAAGTCACCTGGCAATGCTGTGTTCCTCACCTTCCTGACTAGAGCTTATTACCAGCTAAGACCGATGTCACCCCCATATTCTAAGATCTCCCGTAAACAACAAAAAACTGAGTTTCTCTAGGATTACTGAACATATTTACAGAGGACTTGCTCTAGGATACATAACTACTTCAGTTTCATGGCAAAGATAGAATTCACAAATAATATCATCTACTTTGGAAGGATCTTTTGGGGCTTAATCTGCCACAGAGACCCACCTGAGAGCTAACCCAAGTCTCTCATGCTGTCATGTGCCAGTTTCTGAAATTAAATGGACACTTTTCTCTGGGTCCTCCCAGGACTATGCCTTCCCCTGCTAAGACAGGCCTGATACTGTGTTTAAGATGCAAGGGGCTGCCTCCCTCCCTAAAGCACAGGACGCTTCAGGCTAAGGCTCTGCAAGTACCTGTTCCGACCCCAAGCCAGGCACGCACAACACGCTCAAGAGATGCGCTGGATTCACACCCCAGACACCACGGAGCTCCAGGCTTTCGCGTTACAGACAAGGACACTTAGGACCAGGCAGCCTAAGTGAGTTATTCGAAGTTACTTTGGTGTGTCTTGGCAGGGCTGGACCTCCAGGGATTTTACACACTTAAATGACAAAGACAGTGACTTCACTGAAAAGGCCTCTGCCATTCACCGAGTATCTGTGTTTCCAGATCAGGTGGCCCCACGATGACTTTACTAAGGTTATGATGAATCAGACAAAACCACCACAAAGCTCACGGCACCCAAGAGGAGTTGAGAGGAAACCCAGCTCAGACCTTGATCCCCCACCCTCTGTTCCCCTGAAACTCCTGCCCCTCCAACAAGAAAATGGGAGCCCTTCTCCGCAGCAAGCACCGAACCTCCTCCTCTGGGCAAAACCACGTACTGCACCCCCCCCCCTCTGTTTCCTCTTTCCTTTCTCTGCATTCAGTTATCCCGTCCTCTTGCTTATAAACATTAGAAACAAACCTCCAGAAAACAGTCTCCCCACCCTCCCCGTTAACTTTATTTCGTTTATAGAACTGTTTTGAGTTTTTGAAGATGATCTTAAATGCCTTCATGAATTGCCTGTGAGTTTATTAAAAACCTATCTTCTGCTTAGCCATAAACATTAAATATTTTATTAATTTTCTTGTATGAAAAAGTCAGAAAATGACCGTCTCCTGGGAATTCCATACTTTGACCGTGTTCCTGCTTTAATCCCTGTCTTATACTCTCTTCTGTACCTGGAGATCCAGAGTGAGAACCTTGCTGTGTCCAGGACCCCAAGGTGGGGGGCGAGAAGGAACAAGCAGACTGTCCTGTCCATATGTGTCCACAAAGACTGTCACATAGGTTTTGATGAGGAATAAAAATGCTGCCCAAGCTTTTCGCACACGTACATATTGTGTACTAATAGGACTGGCCAGAGGCCCCAAAAAGAGAGACACTGAACTTGTAGCAGATGGAAGAATAGGAGACGGAGAAAAAATACATTTTATCTCACTGCTCCCACACCTTTCCCCAGATGAGTCCCTGGAGGGAATCCTGGGAGGGAATGCCAGGACAAGGGAATCAGGATAACGGCGGGCACCTCAGATTTAAACCATTAAGCCACATTGGGCCCCAAAGGAACAGAAACCGAGATCCCTCCCTCTGGCTTTCCTGCAGATGTGCCCCCTGGGATCTTATCTGGGAAATAAACAGACTAGCAAGGGAGGGATTTTGCACACTGACTTCAGAAATTCCTCTTAGGGGAATGTGACTCCTTTTATTATACAGGGAGATATAAAAATGCATATGAATAGGCATTTTTATTGCTTGGTTTGAGCATTACATTTTATTAGCATAGTGGGTGGGTTTTGTCCTGCCCGTAACCAGCTGTAAGCCGTAAGGATCAGAGAGCTGGTGCGCACGAGGAGCAGTGCCCTGGGGGAGCCTCGTGGAGCCGCACTGCGTCTCTGAAAGCTCATCCCACTCTGGGGGACCTACGGGACTCAGTGAGCCTCGAGGACAGGGGCCACTTCTCACTTTACTCTCTATGCAGCATGTTGCTGGGCATCCAGTCTCTGCCCAATAACTATCCTGATCTGTATTTTCTGCTTTCAATTCTGGTTGCAATATTCTCCCCTCTGCCCGGGCTGCCCTTACAGGCTTCCGCCCGCTGAGTTCCATCGCAGCCCGATTGATTTCTGTGTGATCAGCTTAGGAAATGAATCGGCAGGCCAGTGGGGAAATGTTACAAAATGAATGGTCACTGAGAACTCCATCAGGACCTGGCACCAGAGCCCACAGAGAAATTTATCTCCAGGGACAACAGCACCTGGACTTAGTGACAGGTGTCCCTGGATGCTGGCTCCTGTCCTGAGGGCTCCTATGAGCTATCCCAGCCCCTGCAAGAGAGGTACCTACAGTCATAGAAGATGTGGGGAGTGATTGCAAGTTACAGCGGAGTACAAACCACGAAGCCAGGCTAATCTGGCTTAGATCTGACCCTTCCCCTTATGAGGTGAGCTTTGAGCAAGTTGCCAAAGGTCCCCAAGCCTCAGTTTCTCCGTCTGTAAAATGAGTATAATGACACTTTGTTTTGTGAGGTATACATGAGTTAGCAGAGATTTGTACATGGCTGGTGATAAATAAGTGGCTGAACGAGTCACTGAACCTAAATCACCTTTTCCAGTGACTGGTCCATCATTTATGCTTTTTTTTTTTAAAGATTATTTATTTATTTATTTATTTGAGAGAGAGAATGAGATAGAGAGCATGAGAGGGGGGAGGGTCAGAGGGAGAAGCAGACTCCCTGCTGAGCAGGGAGCCCGATGCGGGACTCGATCCCGGGACTCCAGGATCATGACCTGAGCCGAAGGCAGTCGCTCAACCAACTGAGCCACCCAGGCGCCCCATCATTTATGCTTTTAATAAATGAATAAATGAATGAATGAGTATAAATTTCCTACCATAGCTCATGGCATATAGTCTGCTGTTAAAAATAAAGTTAATTCTTGGGGTGCCTGGGAGGCTCAGTCAGTTAAGCTTCCAACTCTTGGTTTCAGCTCAGGTCATGATCTCAGGTGTCATGGGATCGAGCCCTGCATTGGGCTCCACACTCAGTGGGGAGTCTGAAAAATTCTCTCTTTCTGCCCCTCCCCATGTGCAAGCTCTCTCTCTCAATAAATAAATTTTTAAAAAATATAAAGTTAGTTCTCTCACCCACCAAGATTTCATCCCCTCCCACCTGTTGGCTTTCATGATTTGTACATGCTGGCCCAGAGAGGTGAAATGATCTTGTCAAAGTTGCAGAGGGACGGTGAGCCAGAATTCCCACCTACTGCCCCCCATCCCTCTGCCCCATATGACTCCAGCTAGCTCACGCCCCACACTGCTTCCAGAGTCACGCAAATCAGTTGTCCAATCTCTCCCACAGAGACCTTCCAAACTCACCGGGATAACACTGAGCCGGGTCCTCCAACCCTGTGTGTGCTTAGCATCGCTTCCCCTCTTCCCATCAGCAGTGGTTAACTTTATGTATCAACTTGGCTAGGCCATGATACCCAAATATTTGGTCAAACAGTAATTTAGATGTTTCTTTAAAGGTAGTTTTTAGATGAGATTAAAACTTAAATTAGTACACTTTGAGTAAAGCAGATTACCCTCCACAATGTGGGTGGGTCTTATCTAATCTGTTGAAGGCCTGAAATTTAAAAAAAAAAAAAAAAAACGAACCCCCTCCCCAAGGAGGGAAGAATTCTATTGGCAGATAACCTCAGCCGGGTGATCAAGATTAAACACCCACAGTCATAAAACGTGTTGATTGTATGTATGTACTCTTGATATATGATGAAGATGGGCTTCTCTCTTCTTCCCAAGAACTCATAACCCCAGTCTAAGCATGAGCAAAACATCAGACAAATTCCAAGAGTGGGGCATCCTGCAAAACATCCCCCAAACCACCAAGGACATGAAAAACAAGTGAAGTGTGAGGAATAGCTAAGAGGAGCATAGGGAGACGTGATGACTGAATATAATGTGGTGTCCTGGAGAGAATCCTGGAATAGAAAAAAGGACATTAGGTCAAACCTAAGAGAATCTGAATAAACTGTGGACTTAGTTAACAATAAGGTATCAAGATCAATTCATTGATTATAAGTGATGAGCCACCCTAGTTTGGAGATGTTTGTGCAGCGAGAACATTATTTGAGCTTTTGCCTTTAGCCGTTTCTGTTAACTGCAGTCAACCAGGTCCGGAAGCAGATGGTCCTCCTTGTAACCCCTTGTCAGAAGGTCAACGGTAGCCTCCCACTACGTCACATGCCTGAGTCATCCCCCTCACTCCATCTGGTCATGTGGGCCTTTCATTATCTCAGATCATCATAAGATAGGTGTGTATTGGTTCAACTGATATTTGGAGAGAGACCACATTCACATAACTTGATGATAGCATGCTGTTAATAATTGTTCTGTTTTATTATTAGTTATTGTTAAACACTTCCTGTGCCTAATCTATAAACTTTATCATAGGTGGGTGTGTATATGGACAGGAAAAATCATAGTCTGTGTAGGGTTCGGTCTTATCTGAGGTTTATTTTCCTTTGGTGCCCACAGTTCTTAGTCATGCCACGTTGAAGAATGAAGAGTTAGACCAGACGAAGAGCGGTGAACAGCAAAGCAAAGTTTATTGAGCAATAGTACAAAGCTCCCGAAGAGGGAGGGGACCCGAGAGGGTTGTCACTGGAGTTTCTATGTCGAGGGGTTTTTATGGGCTTGTTGCCTGGCTGTTTTTATCTGATTAACCCTCCCTGAGCCTGTCCTCCAATCAGGTTTCTGTCATCTATCTATCACGTGGGAAAGGGTGGAGGGCTCCTTCCAGGGTGATGTAAAATCCTTTTAAGGGTGGTCTTCTCCTAGGGCAGGGGCCCCTTGTCCCTGCCTGCCTTTCTTCCAACTCTCCCTCATCAGTTTCAGCATCCACTTGGGGTCTTGCATTCCACCCCTCGCGGGTAAGGGGGGACCACCAAGATAGGGCAAGTTAGGTGTGGAGTACATGGGTGCACTCCATAGTATCTTCTCAATTTTTCTGTAAATCTAAAAGTGTTCTAAAAAATAAAGCCTATTTTTTAAAAATGGGGAAGTTATTAAACATCAACGAATCTCAGTATCTTGACCTTACACGGATCCTGATTCACGAAGAAAAAAAAGAAAAGAAAACTGAGGCTCAAACCTAGGGCTGAGCCTTTAAGGAAGGTTTTGCTGATTACCTGTGACACTGTGGACAGATTTTTGTTTCTTTCACTGATTTACCCTATTTTCCACAGAACAACATACCCAGAACTTAGTTTAAGTGGGCTATTCCCTCTAGCCTTGATCTTTCGGGATGAGGAGAGTTACTTCTCAGGAATTCATCCCCCTCCATCCCAAGCCCAGATCATAACAGTGATTTGCATTCTGAAGAAGGAAGTCAACTAACAGGATTATTCCGGTGAGGACTGTCAATACCCAGGTATTCTGTTCCTCAGAGCCACCTACTCCTCCCCCGCCACGGGCAGCCCGTGTCTGCTCTCTAGCTCCACCTACTGGACCTTGTCTAAACCACCTTGATAAATGCACATGCCCTACAAGACCCAACGCTAGGCTCTAAGGAGAAAGAGTAAGAATCCATTACATAAGAGAATACCGGGATTGCAGAAAACTTGTAAGATGAATCTCTTCTTTTGTTAAAAGGAAAACCAAGTGTTAGATGCATTGGGCATTACCAGGTGTGGAGCCAAATTGACCAGGGTTTGAACCCTGGTCCTGTCACACTTCTTAGTAAGGATGCCCCCACAAGTCACTGACTCGTTTTGGTATTCACTTTCCTTGTGTAAGATGGGGATGATGAAATTATCCTCCATGGCTGTTGTTAGTTTAGTGCTTTTTGCTTTTTAGTTTTAAATTTTGAAGATGAGGGCGCAGAAATTTTGATAGCTATTTCCTAGTTGATACTTGAAGTTATAACCACGATGTTTAAGTCCTACTACACACACGGGCACACACATGCTTACATGTATACACATCCTTCCCTTGAGAGGCTGGGAGAATGAACGGTCAAAGGGAAAGAACCAGAACCATTTCAGTCTGGGCCAGGTGAAGAGGCAAAACAAGGGAGGAGAAAAGCAGCTGGAACCAGCAAGGTTAGCAAAACAGGACATCTGCTCCATCCTGTATCATATCCCATGAAACCCATTCCTCTGCTCATCCACTCATCCATTCGAAAACTAGTTACTTCATGTCTACTACGTACCAGATGCCGGAGAAGTGGCAGTAATCCCTGCCCTCATTTCTCATCATTGTCAGCTCCTGGCTCTGACCTTGTACTTTCACTGAAAAGAAATTCCCAAAAGAATGCCTTTGGATTCTCCTGTAATATCCAAGGGAGATGGGTACCCAAACCTGCCCACACATAAATTTGGTCAACTGAGAAAGTCACTATCAATGGCAAAAATGGAGTCACTTGGTCTACCATTGTTCCAAGTCCGGAGTTATTAAAATTACCCGACTAACTCTGCTACTCTAAATCCATGTTGGCAGTGATATTCAGACTAGTAAAACAGACAGAACTTGGTGTAGTTTTGTTTTGTTTTGTTTTGTTTTGTTTTCAGAGAGCAGTTGTGCCCAACGGATGCACACATTCCGGTCTTCCTCATAGAATCTGGCCCCTGTCCTATGATAGGTGGACATTCTGATTTATACATTGTAGGAGCTCAGCCAATATCTGTTGAATAAAAAAATGAATGAATAATTACCAGCCTCTAGGGGATTGGTTAAATGTAATTAACAAGAGAAGGTCGTCCACCCATGTACTAGTCAAATGGAGTTTTTGACTTACAGATCGCACCTTGGATTTTGTTAAAATACCAAGACTTCACACTTTTGTGTGTAAATAATGCACACAGACAGCCTCATTTTCTTGTGCCCTAATACAAGGCACACAATTTATTATACACCTTTTAAAAGTCATAGTGTAATTGTTACCTGTACACTTACATTCCTAGCTAGATTGTGGACATGTTTTGAGAGTAGAATCCTTGCAACATTTTCTCAAGGTAAGTCACCAAAGTTCCTGCCCTTCACTCTGGCTTTTCCTTCTATTTCCATTTATTCAGCACTTACCTACTGAGAGCCTGCTGCGTGCCAGGCCCCGTGCTAGACTGTATGAAATAAAGATCGATGCGTCCATCTCAACTCTCTCTTCTCAGATTCTCTCTTTAAGTCACTGCAATTAATTTGGTGGCTTTGACTTCCAAGCGTATAAAAGTATTTGACAGAGGAAAACATTGGCTTCTTTGTTGCAAACTCTAAAAAATGCATCCCTTTATTATTGTCTTGGACTTCTCTGTTGCATCTGATTCCATTTACCTTCCTTTCTTCTAGAAATCCCTCACTTTTTCTCATCCAAGACATGATTATCTTCCAGTCTTCTTCACTTTCTTTACAGAGCTTTGAACCAACATATCTAATTGTATTTCTGTTTGAATAGCCCCCCAAGCATTATAAATTCAATGTGTCCAAAATTAGACATGTCATTAGGTTTCATCAAAAAGGAGTACTGAGGATCGCAGAGGGTTTTCTGAGTTGGGCACTCAGACTGGGGAGAGATGCACATGGCTGTATTCTCCAAAAGGTTTTAAAGATGAAGGAGGTATCATGACTCCAAAACCAAGTGGTCAATGCAAGGCTCTAGATGTAAAATGGGGCCCCAAGCTGGAGGAGATGGCAACACAAGGGGGAAAGCAGAAGAGGGAGGAGCAGCTGAGTGGGTGATGGAAGGCAGTGTGAGAAAAATATGATGTTGACTAATATGCAGCTGCTAATGGAATAATCTTTAAGCTGGTTTGTGTGGATGCATGAAGTTCATTTAAATGAGTAGTCTGGGGATTCCTGGGTGGCTCAGTCAGCTAAGCATCTGACTCTTGATTTCAGCTCAGGTCAAGATCTCAGGGTCGTGAGATCGAGCCCCACATTGGGCTCTGCACTAAGCACCGAATCTGCTTGAGATTCTCTCTCCCTCTCCCTCTGCCTCCCCTCCCTGCCCCCCGCTCGTGCTCTCTCTCTCTAAAATAAAGTTAAAAAAAAAATAAGTGAGTAGTCTGTCTTCAAAGCCCATGACCTTTTCACACTGAAGATCTCAGAGAGGAGAAGATAATACAGTCGACGGGAACAATATCCATGGGAACGCCAACAGAGTCATCCTTGGAATGGACCGTGTGAACCCTTTGGCAAAAGGAGCTTAGAATTTTCGATGCAGAGAGAAAAGCACGTTAGTGACCACATCCATGGTCCTTTCCTCTTCCAAAAAGAGTTTAATTCAAGTACAGAGGTGTGAATAGCTGTATGCTTCAGACTTGCAAGCGGTGGGGTCAGGAAAGAAATTGTGACAAGAACTGTCCTACATGTCCAGTGTTTTTGCTTTAGGGGAGGGAGGGAGAGAGAGGGAAAGACAGAGAGAGGAAGAGAAAGAGAGGGGGGAAATCATACAACTGTGAAAGGTTAATTAGTATTTAAACACACAATTGTGTTTTCTATTTGTTCAGACTGAGAAAATTATGTTTTTCAAAGCACAGGCTTACAGGCTATAATTGAAAGTGGGCATGGGGAGTGCCGCTCAGCCAATGTGGCAGAAAACAAGAGAAATCTAATGGAGGCACGCAGAGGTGTTCCTTCCCCCTGCCTGGGGCTGAATGAGAAAGAGGGGACAGGGGATGGGGCTAGAGGGACAGAGAGAGCTGGCTTCTCACCCTGCCCCATCCCTGCTATTTCACCCTGGTCACCTCGGACAGCTTACTTGGCTTTTCTGAACTCCTGGGTTCTTGTATGTAAAATGAAGCTAACAACACTTTTTCTCAGTGTGTTTTTTAGGATAATGAGATAACATTTGGGAGAAGGGCTGGTCTAGTGTCTGGCACAAGACAGGTAGGTGTTCAATAAATGCATGTCTTCAGTAAATGCTTATTCGGTCCACTTTAATCTCTCTCTTCTCTGAACATCTATAATATTTCTACAAAAGCCAAGAAAACAGTCCTTAGTGAAATGGTGTCTTCCATCGTGTTCTAATTGTATCATGTTTAGATTGTCAATTCAATCCCCTTTCATTTAATTTACTTCAATTAAGGAACATTTGTTAAGAGTGTTCCTAGCGCAATACTAGGGAATACAAAGATAAATAAGATCCAGTATGTGTCCTCCAAAAGCTTAAACCACATTGAGGGAAATAAGAAACATAGTTAAGGGGCCTCTGATCAGTATTTGAACACCTATCATTGATTCACAGAGAGTTCCTACAAGGGGGTGATCATGTCTGTTATCATATATCATTTTTCTAGTAACCTCGTGGATTGGTGATTTTTACAGATGAGCAAGTCGAGGCTCAGAGAAGGTAACTGACTTGTCCAAAGTTGCTCAGCACAGACAGACAAGAGGATGGAGCTTGGATCCACATCAGCTCACACAAGCCAGCTCTGCGCTTTGATATCCCCAGAGCCCCCTGCCCGACACCTGCCTGGCCCTGCCCATGGCTTCCCTTCCAGTGTTCAGTTGCGTCCATGTGTTAAATCTCAGCTATTTGCCACCCTTCATGTTAAACCCATATGAAGAAGACTTGTGTCCTATGTCGGGTTAATTGCTAAGGACTGTGAGTGGAATCTGATTTCTCATCAAGAAGACTTTCTGGATGGCCAGCAAGGCCCTATCTATGGTATACATGCACCACCTATTCTTGGGAAGGAAATCTGAAGTGGGTCTCAGCATTGACACAAAAAAACCAAGGTTATTGTGGGAACACATTTGTATTTAAATGAATAAATCCATGTGGAAGGAGAATTTTCTGTCTTACTCTTCTCTGTATCATCAGTGCCTAGAAGAGGCCTTCCCCACAACCCCTCAGAACAGGTGCACAATTGTTTTATGTATTTACTATGTGATGATGAATATTTCCATTCTTTGTGTTGTTAATCTTTATTTCCAATATTCATGCCCAACTCATCATTTTTCCAAGTTCTAAATATATTCTTTATGTCAACCGTTCTCATGAGGCACAAATTATCTCAGACACTTATTACATATCCTTGTATTTTCCTTCTTATCATTTTCTTTTTTTTTTTTAAGATTTTATTTATTTATTTGACAGAGAGAGACACGCGAAAGAGGGAACACAAGCAGAGGGAGTGGGAGAGGGAGAAGCAGGCTTCCCGTGGAGCAGGGAGCCCGATGCGGGGCTCGATCCCAGGACCCTGGGATCATGACCTGAGCCGAAGGCAGATGCTTAACGACTGAGCCACTCAGGCGCCCCCTTCTTATCATTTTCAATACTATCATTTTTAAAACACAAAATAGAAATTATTACTAATTTCTAACAATTAACTGTTAAATAGGTTTGGTAATCTAGTTTTCTCCATCCCTACTCATCCTCATGCAGATTTTGTTTTCCCGTGAGAGCCAATGGTTAATAAATTCTTTGTATGTCTGAAAGTCTTTATTTTACTCTCATTAAATGATTGTTCTGTTGAGCACAGAACAATGGCTTGCCATATGAAGTGCTCAGAAGTTGATTGCTATTATTTATTATTATTTGTATTAGATTGCCAGTAATTTTTCCTCAGCACCTTCAAGATGACATCCCCTCCTTCCTGGCACCTCTTGTTAGGATGACAAGTTTGTTGTAAGTCCAATTGCCATTGTTTTGTGGGTACCCTGTCTTTTCTCTGATGACTTTTCATACTACCTAGCTTTAACTTTGATGTTTTGTGGTATCTCTCTTGAAAGTCTAGGCAGCAGGAGGGTGGGTGGTTGCTTGAATTCACCCTTTCGGGATTTTGTTTGTCCTTTCCATCTGTGGGGTCCATAGGCACAGGCCCCCAGGACTCCTGTCTGGGGGCTGCAGTCATCGAAGTCTGGTCTCAGCTCTCCAAGTCCCCTCCCTGTCCCCCATACCATGCACCTCTTTCCTCAGCTGCAGTGAGGGACCCACTGTCCCCAGCGGTGAGAACTCTTCACCAATCCTCACCAGGGTCCTGGCTTCAGTGAGGTGAGTGAGGAATCTAGGTGTGCAATTTGAGGAAGCCCTCACCCTTGGCACCACCCCCACCCTTGGACAACCCTGGGAGTGATGTCCATCTCAAGTTGTATACCCTGGGCACCCACCTTGCCTCATCCTTGTCAAGGACCATTCCTCACAGTTTCAGAGTCTGAGCCCTAAGATGGGAGGATTTATTGTATGGTTGGTTTTATGTGTCACCTTGAGGGGCTACAAGGTGCCCAGACATTTGGTCAAACATTATTCTGGGTGTGTCTGTGAGGGCGTTTGGGGCTGGGGATTCACATTTGAATTGGTAGATTGAGTAAACAGATTGCACGCCTTAATGTGGGTGGGCCTTGTCCAATCAGTTGAAGACCCGGCTAGAAAAAAAAGGCTGAGCCTTGAGTAAGAGGGAACTCAGCTTTACTGCATTTTGTTGGGACATGGATCTTTTCCTGCTGTTGGACTTGAATCTGAAACATGGGCTTTCCCTAAGTCTTAAGCCCCTGGCTTTCAGATGAATTTATACCACTGGCTCTCTGGGTTCTTGGGCCTTTGAGCTCAGACTAGAACTTACACCATTGGCTTTTCTAGCTCTTTAACTTGCCACCTGCAGATCTTGGGACTTCTCATCTTACAAAGTCACATGAGCCACGTCCTTATAATAAATCTGTATTTCTCTCTCTCTCCCTCCCTCCCACCTCTTCTCCATCGCATTGGTCCTGTTTCTATGGAGAATCCTGTATGGAATACACTTACCTCTTTTGCTTCTGTTGGGAAGACGTTAGGATGGGATGGCCCCTTGCCCTTCTCTCCTCGTATTTGTGCCCTTGTGTTGTTCCTTTCCCTTGTGTGTGGGCAGGGCTTGTTCTTCTAACTCATAGATATGGCAAAGGCATTGATATGTCATTCCTGTGATAACATTACATTATATAACTATAGAAGTCTCTTTATTTATTCACCCAGAATCTATTATCACAAATGACCTTATGACAAATGACATAGTAACTACTCAATAAAAAGTTATTTTCTGAGAGAATCAACGTATTTCACGTCTCTGTCTTATCAGTCTATGATAGCATATTGTTCAATGCATATTCCTCTTTGCTTGTATGCCTGTGTGTGATCAAGGACTGTGATCTAGCCCACAGCTCCATCTACACCACTTTCCTATCAACAGACACAGGCGTCCTTTGTGATTCTGGAGGAAATATCAGAAGCTCTGACCTACATAAGGATTACACAGTCTAAGCCTATGGGGTATGGGCCTCTTTCAAGAGCAACACTCCACCCCACCTAGTTGATGGAAAGTCTGCAGCCCCAGCAACTGTCCCACAGGGTCTTGATTTGATGCAGGAATGATAGTCAAATTGTAGCTAAACAAAGAGCAGCAGTGTGCAATGCATTCATGCTCGTTAACCCTTTGTATGCGGTAGAAGAGAAGGGGAGTCCAGGAGCCCTCTTGCCCGGGGCCCGCTCTGCCCATGTGACGTGTGATCCATCACCGATCACAGCCACGGCAGCTACGCCAGCCCCTTTACAGCAAGCAGGAGCCGGGTAACCACTTGTGCGCGAGCATGTGAGAAAGAATAAGGATTCTGGATGCAGATTGATTGGGCTTTAAATCCCAGTTTTGCCTCTGACAAGCTGTGAACTCATGGGCAATACATTTAATTCCCCTCTGCTTTGGTTTCTTCATCTGTTAACTTGGGATGACAGCTGCTCGCTTCCTGGGTTAGTATGAGGATTAGAACACGGTGTCCAGCTCCGTAAAGACTGGTTATTTATCTTATGACCATTGTAAAGCTGCTGCAAGCGTTACTGACTGGTGACCATCTATCTTTGTTGCCCCTCCTTACAGGCTCTTCTCCTTCCTACTTGGTGCCCCTAAATTCATCATCTTTTTCTTTTCTTTTCTTTTCTTTTTTTTTTTAAGATTTATTTATTTATTTTAGAGAGAGAGATAGGGAGCAGAGGGAGAGGGAAAGAGAAACTCTAAGCGGACTCCATGCTGAGCATGAAGCCCAACATAGGACTTGATCTCCTGACCCTGAGATCATGACCTGAGCCAAAACGAAGAGCTGGACACTTAACCGTCTGCACCACCCAGGCGCTCCAGATTCATCTTCTTAAGGTTCAATTTTGATAATGTGGTTCCTTGGCTCAAAAATATTCCCTGGGCCCCTATTGCCCAATTGGTCATATTCAGATGCTCTGGAATAACTCACAAACCCATCTGTCTGGGAGATCTGTCCTTCATGAGGCTCTTCCTAACCCCCCCAGCTAAGGAGAAGCTGGGTGGTACTGACTCAGAGGTCAGGAGTGTTGTTGGCTGAGTGCCCAGATGGGGGAATTTCTCTTTGTTTTGGGAGCAAATACATGCAATCACTGGTTGAGGTGGGGGAAAACAAAAACCCTGCCTTTTCGCCTAGATATGTGATGTCCTCAGAGGTCCCTCCCAGCTTTAGAGCTGCTTAAGAAACCAGCTGAGACCTCTGTTTTAACTGTGCTGCGGGCCAACCTCACCTTGTGCCCAATTCTGTGGACTTAAGGACGCAGAGACAGAGAAGACTACATTTTGCAACAAGAATTACCAAGTAGCCTTGCCTCCTCGTAACCCTCCTGCTCCAAAATTTCCAAAGCCTTGTGGAGTGCCTTTAGATGCAAGAGATGAACTATATCTGGGAGGCTTTGGACCCTGGCATTGGCTAAGGTGTTACTGCACCGAGAAGGAGTTAGAGCTGCGTCTCCACGCAGGTCCCCCTGCTTGCCCCGTCGGCACCTCTCCCATTCCCTGGGTGCCCCTCTGACATCTGTCCGTACTTGGCCTCGTCCTACTCACCTGGTGCACTTGGGCTCCTGCCCTGGTGACTGTGTCCACCTCGTGCCAGCCATGATCCCCATCCTGCAAGACTTCTGGCTTTCTCACCTGACCTCCTGAATACGCCCTTGCTCTAGACGTTGGCCAGCCTGGCTCCTCTCCCTCTCTGCCTACCAGCCCCAGCACACAGGCTGTGAAGGCCTGGAAGGCTCACTAATCTGCCTTATTTTATGATAACTTCCTCCAGTCTGAGTTTCCAGCTTCAGACCCAGAAATCCATCTGACTACAGGGTATCTCCACCTGCCATCCTCCAAGGGACACCCCCAATTCACTCTGTTCCAGCATTTCATTATCTCCATTCACCAAACTTTTCCCTTTAACTATGCTTTGCATGTTACTCTGGATGATTTTTTTTTTCTTTCGGTAAATTAAATGCCTAAAAGATGTTACAAAAGTGTGTCTTTAGAATTATGCTGCCTAGGGATGCCTGGGTGGCTCAGTCAGTTAAGGGTCTGCCTTTGGCTCAGGTCATGATCCCAGGGTCCTGGGATCAAGTCCCGCATTGGGCTCCCTGCTCTGCCGGGAGCCTGCTTCTCCCTCTGCCTCTGCCTCTCTCTGTCTCTCATGAATAAAGAAATAAAATATTTAAAAAAAGAAAAAAGAATTATGCTGCCTATTCTTTCACCTACTACATGCCAAGTGTCCACCCCAGGTCAGACTCTGCTGAGGAAAGGTGCGGACCTGTCCCTTGGAGAGGTCAGAGTCTGATGAGGGGACCATGTGGTCAGCAGCACCAAGTGCTCATCACCTAAGATGGAATCTGTGTGTTTTCCTAATTTCCTCTTGCTCCTTCTCTGTCCACACACCCACGTGCAACTGTCATGTCCTATAGTGCAGACCACCTTTCAAAGCTCTCATATGTATTCTCTGTCCCCTTCCCCACTGCCCTGACAGGATCTCATAAGCATAGGGTAAATTCTAAGCTGTTCAGCCACGCTTGGAAGGTCCTTTCCTCATAGTCTTCCCTTCCTGCCTCTTTTGCATGTAAAACCCGAGAGTGCGGAACTATTTAGGTTCCCAAAACATGCTAGACTCCTTTTGTGCCCCTCCCGGAATATCATTCCCTCTGCATGGAATATTCTCCCTGACATGACCACTAGACAAAGTCCTCTCTTTCTCTTAAGCTTGAGGTTAAACATCCTCTCATCTGTGAAGTTTTCTGGAACCTTTTAGGAGTGGTTACTTTGCTCTTTTATTCTTTGCTTGATTCTTGCACATCTCTCTATTGACCAGGTATTGCCAGACCCTTGTGCATACTTGTGTCTCTAGACAGACCCCCAAGTTCCCTGTGGGGTGGGCATCCTTGGCATCCCACTGAAAGACTGACTATACAAACAAAGATAAAAATATCGAACTCTGATCTAAAACTCACAGCAACACATTACCTACAATAAAGCCCAGGAAGTCAGTCTGCCATAAGTCAGACTTGTAAGAAGTCAAACCACTATCTTTAGGAACAATCCAGGAAGCTGAACAGTAACCCCTTTAACAATTGGCCCCAAACAACCAGCACTTGATTAATAACTGCTTCCTTAATTTTTTGTCTTTGATTCCAATTAGAACCAGAGAAAGCCAAATATGTATCCTTAACCCATCACAAAGGACTTCTAGCAGCCCCCTTTTGCTCCCCCATGACAACAGCCTCTAATCAGGGCTCACCTGAAGCCTCCCTTTCTTTATGCTCCAAAGCTTTCCCGCTTGTCTGCCTGCCTTTGAGTCTCTGCAAAATGCAGCTTTTGCTCTTCTTACTTATTCCCACAAAACACACTGAGGATGCTGGATGGAGTGACCACTGAAATTGTCCCTGTTACAGCAGAGAAGTGAGATGGTAGTGAGTGCCTGCCTCTCTGTCTGAGGCAAAAGGTGCATGAAGCCAACACACCAGCTTTGTGCATGTCCTGGGGCACCTGCCGATCCGTTTCCCGTGTCTGCAGTTCTACCACGGTGTGGTCAGAGCCCCAGCCTCCAACCTGCTGCTTCATTTCTATAGGACCGCAAGAAATTCAGGATCATTTTACACCTCAGTTGTTTCTCAGGCTTGAGCCAAAGTCTGCTGTCCACAAGGCAGCTTTTGTTCATTCAAATAACTTGGGACTAGTTCAGTTTTCACAGTTAAATGAATATGAACCTTTGAAATACATAACTTAAATAAGATGAAAATGTAGCCCATCAGATTTGGCAGCTTCACAGAACTGACCTAAACCTTCTCATGACTCTTGGATTCCAGTTTCTAGCTTGAGGCGGGGAATGGGAGACATGCTGATGTATTTAATACTCATGAGAACCACTAGAAGGTAGGGGGAAGGCAGCCCAAAGCGAAGGGTTCTGGGAAGAAAGAGGAGGTGAAAAGGGGACTCTTTCTGCCCTCTGGAACTTAACATGCAGAGAGAGACTGAGCTTTAGTTTGGAGCTATTCTGCGTTTCTTCATGGGACAAACTAAAGAAAGAGGGTTCGGTTGCAGGGTTCAGGATTCCCCGGAAGATAAGAGTGAAACACCCTCTCTGATACCTGCTTCCTTCTGTCTACACTGCTGCCACCACCTGGGGAGCCTGTCTCCGGATCTCTCTGGGGTCCAGGAGAGCCTCTCAGCTGGCCTGTCTCTCTCACTCTCCTTGGATCAGGTAACTCGTCTCTTTCTTGCATCTGGGCTGTGGACCCAATATTATGGAGACTTTCTGAGCTGGTGCCCAGGCTTCCCAAACTGTAGCCCCCACTTGACAGCCTGTTGGAGCTCCAGCTTCTGCTTGCTGAAAGCCTTCAGCAAGTCAGTGATTCTCTCTGCGTCTGGGTCCCCTTTTTAAAATGGAGACATAGGAATGTTTTGAGAATCAAAGGAAATAATGGACATGAACATTTATAGACTGCCAAGTCTTAAAAACATTGCTATGGTTATTATTATTGTTATAAGAACTCAATGATACATGTTAAAATGAGTTTCTTGGTTGGATAGTCAAATATTGTAAAAATTCCTTAAGAGACATATAGAGCCTCTTTGAGTGGATCATAAACTCAAACAACCAGAAAGACCTGCCATGGTGATTAAAACTCCATCATGAACTGTGGCTTTATGGTGCGTATCAGCACCTTGGTGTTAAGAACAGTGTCCATATCAGCTCTATGGATATATGGAGCCTAAAGGAGGTTGAGGGTCCTCCAGTTTGATCCTGGTGATTCAGAGATGGGGAAGTAGAGCCCCCAGGAAGCTGGACGCCAAAGGTTGTTCAGCTAGAGAAAGCCAAAGGGCAATTTGTAATAATAGTACAGAACCACGAAGTTGTACACCTAAAACTAATGCATCACTGTGTGTCAACTGTACTCAGTTTTTTTTAAAAAAAGTAAACAATACTCTTAAAAAGCACCCAGATCATAAAAGACAAAGACCGAAAACTGTTAGCGATTGAAAAAGACTAAGGAGACATGACAGCTAAATGCAATGCAGAATTCTGGATTGAATCCTAGAACAGAACAAAGCACCATCATGGAAACACTGGTGAAATCTGAAGCAGGTGTGTCATTTAGTTAACAGAATGTACCCATGTCAATTTCCTACTTTTGATGATTATACTATGGCTATGTAGGATGTCAACACTGGGGAAGCTGGGTCAAGGATGCGCAGGACCTCTGCTTTTTCATGACTTTTCTATAAGTCTAAAACTATTTCAAAATAAAAAAAAGTTTTGACCTGTTTTCTTTTGAAATAATAATAGAACAGGGCTATACGGCTTACAGTGAAGACACAGGTCACACCTGCTCCCACTCAGGCTTCAGCACCACTCAGCGATGGACAGGACCATCTCTCCATCGTGTCTCAAGTACTGATCAAACGAGGCTGTAAAGATAGGTTGCAGAGGTTCTCAAAAACTAAGGAACACAAAGCTATTATAGTTATTCCCCCATCAAACAAGGGTGATTTAAGGCTGTAGGAACCCATTCATTGTTTTTACCTGTTTTATATGTTGGGATGTTGTTAAAGATTTCTTTTGAAGTCAAAGGTTCAGCTGCTGAACATGCTTGAAAACCACATGCCTGGAAGAAAAATCACATGCTGAAGGAGCAGGGGCAAAGTTGCCCACGGGTGGGTTTGCGTGGATGTGTGGAGGCAAGCGTGTATTAAGACGGAGGCAGAGGAAAGAAGGGTTCATTCATCAGATATTTTCCATGCTCTAGTAGGTACATGTGATGCCCATGGGAAGTGGACTCTGATTCTCAGAGTCCGCTGACAAGTCTTTATCACTCTCTGTTTCTAAAAATCTCTCCAAGGGCAGGGACTCCCGTCCTTGCGTACCTGAATCACCCCCCGCCCCCCCGCCTCGTGCATGTGGCTCTAGTCTGTGAGGACAGATTGCTTCACCCTTGGGGGGTGGCTGTGAGCACAGGCTAGTCTCCGTGTTGCAACTGAGTGTGATGATGCAGCTGAAGTGCTTGTACGAGGAAACACGTCAGGGAATATTTTATTTCATTTATGTTACTTTGCTATTTCAAAGGGCTTCATATGTTAGAAGGAGAAAAGAGAGAGTTGTGGATAATTCCAGTCAGTTGGGCTCCAAAATATCTCATATGAGGAGGACTTAAGAAAATGCTTTTTAAACTGCCCCATCCCATGGCCTAGAGTACAAATACATTTGACATCATGCTCTATTGCACGCGCACACACACAAATGCGTATAAATATACATAAAATTGAACCAAATATCTTACACAATACTTACCCTCATTGCATGCCATCTACTTCTTTTGTGTTCTATTCTGTTCCATTTTATCCATCCTATACTCTTTTATTTAAAAAAATTGGAAAGTCGCTATTTACTTTAACACCCATTAATATATTTGTAGTTTTAAAATATTGATGTAGGGACAAAAATCAAGAAGGTGGGGGCTGGAGGGCTAACCTTAAAGCTGGCTTTGCATTGAATGTGACAGTAAATTATGAAAATGTCAACTGACCATATCAATGAAGGGGTCAGCTGACAATGATGGTGGAGCTTTTCACCCCTCCCCCATACACACATACCATCTCCAAGTCTCCCCTTGGGATAGCCAGTGATGCCGGTGAAGTTTTAGCTCCTATTGATTTGACGAACATCAGCTCCCTGGTGTGTCCCCAGAGCAATGTGACTAGACAGGACAGGATGTCACATCCTGTCCTAGGCAGAACTGGGCACTGAGGAGAAGAGGTAGTTTGGAGAAGTTGAGCAGGCTTTGCCTGTGGGCTCCCGAGGATGAGTCAAGGGCAGAGTGTGGGCACCCAGGGAGACTAACTTGAGGGTGCATGAGGCTGCACAGTCCTGCTGTCCATCACAGCCTTCTGGAGCAGTGTGCCCAGGGAGCAAACCAGTGAGGAGGAGGAGAGCAAAAGCCAGGAAGGGGCACTGCTAGGAAAGCTTTGTTGCTTTTAGATGCACATTGCCTGTCTTTACGACAGTCGTCTATCTGTGATTGATAATATCAGCTGAGTGTTTGTAGAAGTTATTAGGCCCAAGTGCTTTACATAGAAGGACTTATTTAATCTCCATAATAACCCTAGGAGGCTTGATTTATTATTGCCATCCCCACTTTGAGACCAAGGAAATCAAGGACTGTAGAAATTAAGTGAATTGTTCCAGATCTCAATCCAGATTTGGCCTCATGCATCTGGCTCAAGAGGCTGCCACTAATCTCAGATCTGCATTGCCTCTTGCAGAGCAGCCAGGCTCTCTGCACACCTCTGGCTGACACGGGTCAAGGAAATGACCTGCAGAGAAGAAGATAGACTCAGCATTCCCAGTGATGGTTCTCTCAGAGCGTAAAGTAGGAAGCAGGGATTGATAAAGAGCAAGGCTGCAGAGATAGAGGGCAGGCATTCCCCCAGAAGGCCATCTAAATCCCACTAGAAACCTTGCCATTGATTCTACAGGTAGGAGGTTTCTAGAACACTGGTTCTGAAGTACAGGACCAAATAAATTTTGGGGAAACTGGAGTTAGAAGAGCCAAACAAGCTCCTCCTCCATGGGAATAGTCACTACTTGGGGAGGAGGAGCAGAGCCTGGAACACCCCCCTATCGTTGTTTGACCACTGAATGCGTTTTGCCCTGAGCATCTCCACTAGGTTTGGGCAGTACTCGGTGATGGAAATAGTGCTGTTGTTATGATGTTTAAGGCAGGGTGGGGACATGGTCAGCATTTTAGAAAGATCGTTCTGGTTTCAGAGTGGAAAGTGGATAGGAGGGAAGAGAGAGGCTGGTGGGAGTATGAGGATGGCCCCAGGAAGCCTGGTTAGGGGGCAGAGAGATGAATCCAGGGCATTTGCTGTGGACATCATGAGGTCAGATAAGTGAGAGCAATAGTTAGGGGGCAAGATTGATGGGACTTTCTGATTTCTTGGATGTGGCAGGTGAAGGAGAGGAATGGATACAGGTGACTCCCCAATTTTTTTTTTTTTTACCTGGGAGAGCCTCAGATGGCTTCTGCCACCTGAGTTAGACAGCAATGGGAGAGGTGTTGGGGGTGAGGAATGAAAAGTCTCAGGGACACATCGAGTGTGAGGTGCTAATGAAAGATTTAGTCAGAGAAGCCCAGCAGAGAGGTGGATCTATGAGAAGCTGAAGTTAAGGACCAGGGACAGGCAGGAGAATCAGATTTGACTTTGATTGGCATACTAGTGTTAATTAGACTCACAAAACAAGTCTCATCATCTAGAGAGAGGGTATAGGTAGGAAGAGGGCTAAGAACAAGATCCTGCGAATCGCCAGCCTTCGATGGATAACCAGAGAAACATGAGTCCAGGGGGAAGGAGGACAAAGAATGCTCAGAGATGCAGCTCTAGCTAGGAGAGGAGCAGGGATTCAAATATATGAGCTGGGAAACGATGCGTTCCTTAGGGTTCAATCCACTGTCCACACCCTAACAGACTGGGTACCTGATAATCTCAAAGTAGGAGAATTTGTGGTTAAGAAAACACGTAAAATTGAGCTAGGGAGGCAAGGTCATGGGTGATATGCTGACATCACCAGAGATCCTTTTTTAGCATTTACCAATGAAACAGCACATTATATCAAATAATTTGCATCCTTGTATTAGTAACAATACAGTCAACGTGTCAACTGCATTTTTGTGTTCCATGAACCATAGGTGGTACTTTCAAATATTCAATGAAATCAGTGATATCATTCAATACTTTAAAATGACGTCATGGGGAAAATACTCTTCTATGTCCATTTCCCAAATGAAACACACACACACCACAGGCTTCGCATAGTTCAGTGCCACTCTAGTAGTAAATAGCAGAGCCAGGATTCTCACATGGGTTTGTCTACACCCAGAAGCTGGGCTGCCAGCCACCACACTGTGCAATATCAAATACAGTGGATTGTAAATATCTAGTGAGAAATTCCTCTATCACTAGAAGCTCTTCAGGATATCTCTCTGAGTCTTGTAACAAGATGCTTATGCATTCTGCTTACTCAGAACACACACACTGAGAACTAAGCTTTAGCTTCTAACTAACTGTTTAACACATTTTGAGCTTCACCACTTAGGATTCTCTGTCTTTCCTCCTAAGATACCTTGAGGAATGGCTTGACATTTGCATAAACTCAGTCAGAAATGCTTAGGTAAATAGAAGGCAATCTGTATACCTACAATTAGGTAGCGGTATTTGAGGATGGGGAGGGACTGCAATATACTCTAATTTTCAAATGTAATCATTTGTATGTTTTGGGAGAAGGAAACAGATCGAGTTGTAGCATCCTAAGGTGAGGGCAATCATATTTTGCAGCTGACATTTTCCTAGAAACAGAGTGCATGGATGATGGCCTTTTTCCCTCTGTGAACATTGTCAGAAAGCAGAAAAGACAAACATCTTCCTTGTGCTTGCCTTCCAGGCATCCTCTCTGATCCCTGTGCAGGTGGACGAGAAACTAAGGAGCAGGCCCCTTGACTTCATTCTTCTAGAGAGAGAAAGAAAAGACTGGATCTCCTTACGATGACTGTCAGCTTAAAAGAGTGATGAATCACAGCAAAATGGCATTTTATATTTAGTAATTCATTTCCCGTTCAGATCAAGGTGACAAAGCATATGAAAATAGCTCCTCGTGACTCACATCAGCTTTTTAAGATTTTGGTAACAAAGTTTGACGACTTATTATCAATCCGGCACTGAGACTGTATACAATTTATCTTGGCTGTTAATAAGATATGCAGTCTTCATCTGGTTCAGAATATGATTGTTATTTCTCTCTCAGCAGACCGCTCACAAAAACGGACAAGCCGTGTTCCAGACTTGACAGAGCACCCAAAGCTAGCTTCTTAATTTTGCCACACCTTGAAAACTTAGGATGTATTCGAGGTGTGAGACAAAGGCACAATGAGCATGAAGAATTTATTATTACCAAAATTTGTAAAATGAAAGGTGTGAAAGGCTGAAAAGCTAATCATTTAGTAGGTTCAGAATTTAGAAGGTTCAGAATAACTTCATTCTTCTTTGCTGTGACTAGAACTTGGAATTTATCTGTTACCATCCTGCTCAGAAACAGCATCTTCTGGTTGGTTGTGCCAAAACTAATCTCTGTTTAATTAGTTAGCTCATTTTTTTTTTCAACTAGAATCCATTCAGACAGCATCCTAGGCACTGGGGTATGAGACTGGATAGTCTGGTCCCTGGCTCAGAAGGTACCTACGACTCTGGAGAAATCTATGATGTAACCATTATATTTTGATTCCCTGTATATAGAGGTAGGCATGTGAGACCACAAGAGGAGCCTGAAGGGTTTTGTGTGTAGGTGGATCCAATCTGATTTCAGAGAGGGGCAGACATTTGATTTGGGGCATGGAACAGGAGTTAAAGCTCACCGGGAGTCAGTAAGACCTGGGCTTGCGTCTTAGGTCAGCCATTTTGGACATGGTGTGTACCTTTTTGTGCCTTGGTTTTCTCATCTGTAAATGGGGACAGGATGGCCCAGCACTCATCCGTCAGCAGTACTGGGGTGATTAAATGAGGCCACGCATGGGGAGGGAGCACTTAGCAGTGTGTTTGGAAGACAATCATGCTCGAGACTGTCTTCTAAATGAGTGAGTGAGTGCCCACTCTGGGCCAGGCACCATCTTTGGAATCCCTTGCTAAGAACCAGGAGCACGAGGAACAGATGGACTGGAACAGAGCATGGGACCTCATCCTGGCTGAGCAACCCCCCCTTTCTCTGGGGTCCACTCATTCATGTATCCTCACTCAACACGAGATGGCGTCCTTAGCTCCTCCCTCCCCTGCATCCCCGTCCCCTCCTTCGTCATTTGTTCTAGCACCTACGTGATTCTCACTTGTGCCAGGAATGCTTTTGGTGGTAAAGACAATTCAAGTAACAAGAATTTAACCACCTAAGATTTCTTTGCCTTACATGAAACTGTTGTGGTGGCAGCATTAAGAATGAGCCCCTACCAGATCCCTGTTTATATCCTCATGGTCACATGCAGGCTGCTGCATCTCTAGGCCTGGTGTTTACATCTCAGGCAGAAAGAAGAAGAAAAGGTATAGGAGCAAACGCTGGTGAGTCTCTTTTAAAGAGTGCCACCTCCGGACTTCTTCTTACGTCCCATTGAGCAGAGAGGGCCATGTGGCCACTGCCATCTACAAGGGAGTCTGGAAAGAAAGGCCAAAGGGAAGGAGTTGTGGGTGATTTTTGCCCTAACATGATGTGTGCAGCACTGGCCATCCTTCACTCCCTAACATACCTACCACTGGTCCCACGAAAACTGTCTTGATAACTGCCATGTTCCCTGCCATCCCTGTCCATGAAAGGCCACTGCACGCTGTTCCCCCCTGGTAAGCCTTTGACACTAGCACTGAGGACGTTACTCCTGAGCACATCACTTCACAGGTTACAATGTATTTTCTGCCGTGACCTCCTGTTTGACTCTACCAACCATCCAGGGGGCATGCATCCTTTCTAAAGAGGGAACTGGTCCAACTTAACACAACAAGAGAGTGATTTGGAGGAAGACCTAGGAATTTTTAGTCCTAGTTCAGGAATATTTTGGAGTCACTTGGAATAGGATTTCATTCAATGTTCATTTGGCCACTTATTAGATGTGTGTACCTGGCAACTTCCAAAAGTCTCTGAGCCTCAGTCTTATTATCTGTAAAACAGGGATAAAAACACTAGCCACTGTGGACTGCTGTAGGGATTAAGTAATACACTATAAGCAAAGTGCAACCTTTCACCTTATAGCAGGCCATCAAAATCTGGTAACTCTTATTCATCTGACTGGTTGTGTGACCTTAGGCAAGGTGAGTAAACTCTTTGGGACTCAGTGTGTAATCTCTGAAATAGAGACAGTTAAGGCTTACATAACGTCCAGTGTAGGACCATCTGAGCACACACACTGTTAATCAATAAATATCAGTTAACTGTGAGCTGAAGGAATAATTGCATTGATTCGTGACGAATCTAAATTCTACATGTTGCATCAAGGCCATGAAATCTGGAATAGTCTCACCAGTAAAATACGGACTATGATGGTGACCTGTTGACTAGGTACTTAGGGCCAGATGCCACATCAGTGGGGACCTGATGCTAGTTTGCAGATGATGGAACTGAGGGTGCGTGGTGTTTAGGAGCCTTGCCCAGCTCCCTCAGCTTGGGCTGAACTCTGGCATTGTCTAAGGGCTTAGCACACTCTCCCTAGGCAACCACACTGCCTCCCAATGACTGGGGGGAGAGCAGACAAGATTTTCGCCTTGACGCTTTGAGCAAGCAGTTGGACACAGAAATGGCATGGAACAGAAGGAAATGAAGTAGAGTTCAAAAGCACAGATACTAAGTACTGTCTAATCCAACTTCATCTGGCTGACGGTGAGAACCTCAAATCCTGAGATATAAGTGCTTTGTTCAGTTCACCCTACAACGCCATGAACATGCTAGGACTGGAACTCAGGTCCCAGAATACCCAGGACAGGTGTCTTTCTTTTTTTTTTTTTAAAGATTTTATTTATTTATTTGAGACAGAGATAATGAGAGAGACAGAGAGCACATGAGAGGGGGGAGGGTCAGAGGGAGAAGCAGGCTCCCTGCCGAGCAGGGAGCCCGATGCGGGACTCGATCCCGGGACTCCAGGATCATGACCTGAGCCGAAGGCAGTTGCCCAACCAACTGAGCCACCCAGGCGCCCCAGGACAGGTGTCTTTCTAACAAACCCTTCAGAAATAAAGCCACACCAGCAGCTTTGTTCGAGGACATGTGTAGCCATTTGTTCGATTTGGCAGCTGGGACTCCATAATTGGATGAACAGTTAGGAAAAGGATAGCTAGAGCCCCTCATTTATCTGCATTTATTAAGTACCTACCATGGGTCAACCATGCTGGAAGGCATGGGGATGCCTTCTTGAAAGAAAGGGACCTAATTTTTGTCATGGAGCTTAGAGTCCAGCACAGAAAGAGACTAATGACAGAGAAGCAAGCACAAATAAACATGTCATTACGGATGGGAAAAGACATTAGGAAGGAAGCCCACATTACAGTGTGAGAGAGGGGCTGTCCACATGGTAAAGGTCTGGGAATGGCCCCCTGAGGAGGAAACTTTCAACAGAGAACCAGGAGGAGAAGAAATAAGCTTGGCTTTCTGACTCTGTCTCCCCTCCACACACATCCACAGTGTGAGCAAACTCTCTGTGTAGCTAGGGCTGTGGCTGGGTGGGTAATCCAGAAGCTTCCTGAGTGACAAGAGCCTGGAATGACACATTTTCTTTCGTTCTCAAACACTAAGCTGCTCTGTAACTGAACAGACACACACATGCCATTCAGGAGCTGACAG
>NC_138372.1:163839619-163920130 GCF_054177405.1 Leptonychotes weddellii
GCTGTGCCCTCCTCCAGCCGGCCCGTGGTGCTTCATGAACGCGTGCACTGCATTATCAGCCCGAGATCAGGAAAGAAGCCGGGTTTATAGCAGCAAAGTAACAGCTCATGCAATTTACGTGCTTGTGGTGTGCTTCCCACACTTGCACTCATTCTCGCCTCACCCCATCTTGGTGCTATTACCACCTTGGTTTTACAGAAGGGGATGCTTGAGGGCCGAGTGGTTCCTGAGACAGGAACTGATGTGAGAGCCCTTCTCAGTGTTTAGTCTCCACTGGGGACAAAGACAAGGGAATTCCTGGCAATGCTTTTTTTTTTTTTTAAGATTTTTATTTATTTATCTGACAGAGAGACAGCAAGAGAGGGAACACAAGCAGGGGGAGAGGGAGAGGGAGAAGCAGGCTTCCCGCCGAGCAGGGAGCCCGATGGGGGCTCGATCCCAGGACCCTGGGACCATGACCTGAGCCGAAGGCAGACGCTTAATGACTGAGCCATGCAGGCGCCCCCCTGGCAATGCTTCTATGCTCTCCGGGAAGTGCTAAAAAGTTGCTCCTGTCCCCACCCTTTTCTCTAGTGCCAAGTACAATTGTCTACTGGGAAAGAGGGTGTTGGAATCCGTTAGCTAGAATGACACCAGTCAGTGAGAAATTGATTTGGAAACACGGGCACAGAGATCCCCAGCAGGTGCACCCTTGTCCGACCAGCCAGCACCTGCCACGTTCCCACTCCGGCAGTCTGCTAGGAGGGAGTGGGAGGCAGGGTAGGAGGCCCATCTGACCTGCACACAAGGCTCTAAACTGGATTATCCAATCTAGCTTTTACTGATGAATGCCGCTTAAGGAGGAAGACCAGGAACCTGCCTGACCATTAACAAAACTGACACCTCTTCTGCAATTGACCAGCAACACTGGGCATATACTCACTCTCAGCCCAGAGAGAGGGCTGGGTATTCAACCCTGAACCCCTAAACTCTGAGACCTCTTAGAGCGCCTACATTCTGTGACGCCACCACCTGAATTTCTCCTAGGGAACTATGATCTCGGGTGATTCCCGTTCTCTCTGCCTTGCCTGCTCTCGGCCTGTCTTCTCTGTCTCTTCGTGTCTTGCCTGGTGGCTATCTCTTCAGTACCCGATCTACTAGTTCATAACCAAGCTGTGCTGTGCAGCTGACACTCAGTTCTCTTTATGGTGCAGAATGTGCCAAGATGCCTCCCATCGACCCACAGGCTGCACGGCTGCCTGGCATATGGCCACTGGTAAGGACAAAAGGAGGGGTTTGGGGATCCCTGCTCCAATAATATCATCAGATTTCATGTGTTCTCATAACAGAGCTTTTTGACACACACTAAGCTGTCTTTTTTTTTTTTAAAGATTTTATTTATTTATTTGAGAGAGAGAGAATGAGAGAGAGCGAGTACATGAGAGGGGGGAGGGTCAGAGGGAGAAGCAGACTCCCTGCCGAGCAGGGAGCCCGATGCGGGACTCGATCCCAGGACTCCAGGATCATGACCTGAGCCGAAGGCAGTCGCTTAACCAACTGAGCCACCCAGGCGCCCCACACTAAGCTGTCTTACTTGCACAGCCCTCTGGGACAGACAGTTTTTGTCACTTTCCATTCTACAGATGGAGAGACTGAGGCTCAATGAGGTAAGCCCCACTCAGATTCTAAGTCACAGAGCTGGGTTTCTAAGTGAGGTTTTCAACTCTAAAATACATGAAGGGAAGAAAGAGGAACTTTCCAGACCGTCAGAGGGGATCCAAGGTCTCGGCAGTCAGCACTGCCTACGCGTCAAGAGAGGAGGGATCCCATCCTGACTCAGTGGCCAACGGGGCGGCCTTGAGGAGATCCCTGGGCTCTTCCAGCCTCAGGCTCAGCCAGGCTCTGTCGATTAAAATGTGAACACAGGACACACCCAGTAGGAAACCGCTCTGAGTCCTGATAGAGATACGTGCTGATGCCCTTGGTGATACTGTTATGGTTCCCACCCTATTCTTGCCGCTCTTGAACAATGATGTCTTGACCTCAACCTCTCTGCCTTTTCTCCCTCTATCCGGCCTGGTGTCACCTTCTAAGGGGTCTGAGGCAGAGCAGGATGGGAACAGGGGAGGAAGCAAGATGTGCAAGTCCCTGGGTTTCCCTGGGGATGTGTGGCCAAGGGCATCTTTCCCGGCTGGTATGGGGTTTTGGGCACAGGTGGGTGCACGGGGGTCTTGAGGCAGGGAGCAGGTGGGCTAGAGATCAGGGCACTGGTCAAGCAGACTGCCGCTTCCTGGGCAGGGTTCCTGTGGGCAGGGTGAGGACCTGGCAGAGCTCACTGAGGCAGACTCGTGACAGGGACTGGAGGGTCCCCAGTCATTAGGGTCTATCCTTAGGAATCCTAGTTACCAGGAGCCCACCTGACCTGGTCCCCACGGGCTCTGAGCTGGGGAGGCTGATCCCAGAAGGCAGAGGGTCGGGGCATAGAACTGGGGCAGGCACAGACCAACACAGCTGACCGAGGGGGCTGCCCCCTCAGCCCGTCGGCCGTCCTGTCTGCCCGCAGTCCGAAAACACGCAGAGCTAATGAAGGCCATTGAAGGGCTTCTTTCCCCCGCGGACCAACTTCACGGTACTGGATTTGGCCCATAAGTCTGGATAACTGTGGGCCCTGAGTGACTTTCAAGCCAGACTTTTCATTTTGGGTCAAATTACATGGGGTGTAACTTAGGAACCACTCCAAGTCCCTCTGGGCAGGCTTTGACGTCCAACATGAGGAAGACAGCATAATGAGCCTACAGCCCTAAAAAACACCAAGCAGGAAATACAGGCTCCTCACGGGGAGGATGAGAGCCCCGTTTCCCAGCATTCAGAGGCCTCGCTGCTAACTCACGGGATGATAAACCCTCCAAAGAAACATGCTAATAATCTCCTTCTTCTTTTCCCCATGGAGCTTTCCAAAGGGGTCATGTGTGATCAAGTTGTTCCCAGTGCCTGCCCCTTCCAGAGTTATGCCCTCTCTCTTTACCTTGGCTTAAAGGGCAAATTGTAAATACCAGGCCTTTTCTTTTCTTTTTTTTAAAAGATTTTATTTATTTATTTGTCAGAGAGAGAGAGAGCACACAAGCAGGGGGAGCGGCAGGCAGGGGGAGATGGAGATTCCCCACTGAGCAGGGACCCCAATGCGGGGCTCGATCCCAGGACCCTGGGATCATGACCTGAGCCGAAAGCAGATGCTTCACTGACTAAGCCACCCAGGTGCCCCTTCCCTAGGCATTTTCTGTGGCATTCTCTGTCCATACTTTTTTTGTATTCTTCTGCACATGGCCACA
Organism: Leptonychotes weddellii; assembly: GCF_054177405.1. NCBI lineage: Eukaryota > Metazoa > Chordata > Mammalia > Carnivora > Phocidae > Leptonychotes > Leptonychotes weddellii. The sequence goes on from NC_138372.1 coordinate 163,842,928, forward strand.
GTTCCCTGGCTCAGGCACACCGGAGTCCTCTCTATCCAGGATCCTATCGTGACTCCGCGTCTCCCACACGTCCTTACTGAGCGTCTCAGGTGTACCACACCGTGTTCCAGGCTCAGGGGAGAGAGACCAGGACAGTCAAATTTCTTACATTCTAAAGGAGAAACAGACGACCAACTAACAAGTAAGTACATAAACAATGTCAGTGATAAACACTCCTCGGACAGTTAATGCCAGATAAAGATACAGAGAGATCAGGCCACCATTTTAAAGCGTGTAGATAAGGAATGTATCTCCGAAGACAGGTGCTTGGGCAGATACCTGAATTAAAGAAGAGAAGAAGCCATAAAAATATCTGGAGAAGGAGAGGGGACCTCAGGCTGGGGTGACAGTGGGACTGTTGGTGCGCAGGATCAAGAAATGCCCTGCTCTTGCAGAACTTACAGTCGAGCAGCAGAGACACACACGAAGCAAGTAATCCCACAACAGTTGTCACACGCAATCACCCAGACAAGAAATAATAATGCGGTCTGATGCGGACAATAAACTGGACCGGGTGTGTTGGATCAATTCTCCCAGTTATCCAACTCCAGTTCCCTGAGGCTCGTCTCTGCTCCACATCTGGCAGAACTTGGGGGGATAGAGCCTTGGTGGTCGTCCAGCAGAACATGTCCCACTCGTATGTCCTCATCAGAATCCTCCGGAGTGCTTCCATAATACAGTCATGTCTGGCTTTGCCACATCCCTGTGGGGTCAGACTCTCGGCGGACAGGTCCAAGCATTTTCATTTGCAGTGGGTCTGGTACAAAGTCACCCGTCTGCAGCCCCAACCAATGCTTCAACATTGTTTTTTAAGATTTTATTTATTTATTTGTCAGAGAGAGAGAGTGCGGGCAGAAGTGGTGGGGAAGGGTGCAGCAGGCAGAGGGAGAGGGAGAAGCAGGCTCCCCACTGAGCAGGGAGCCCGATGCGGGTCTCGATCCCGGGACCCTGGGACCATGACCTGAGCCGAAGGCAGACGCTTAACGACTGAGCCACCCATTCTTCAACATTTTTGTCTACTGCCCTTATACATGAACATCTCTAATGACATGGGAGCTTACTCCCTCACCCCGGCCCATGCCCAGTAAATCCCGTCCATTTTGAGCAGCTCCAGTCACGAGAAATCAGTCCTTTATGTTGGGCAGAAATGCAACTGCTGATAGTTCCGCAGCTCTAATCAGAGGTGTATGGGAGAAACCTGGGGCCCTTACAGATGTTTGTTGTACAGCCTGGAGTTTTAATGTTTAAATTTCATCATTCACAATAGAAATAGAGAGGTTTTATTTATCTGGCCTCCCTTAAAATATCAGATCTGCAAATGGAAGGCTGGTTTCCGAAAGGGGAAGATGGGCAGGAGCAGGGCAGCTGACACCTCGCTTTAGTTGGGGCACCAGTGACCACCACGCCACATCCCCGAACACCCTGGGTCACCTCCACCCGGTCCACGTTTTTGTCAACCGCCCAACCTTCTCTGGCTGGTGAGTTCCAGAACTCTCTTTCCTGCCTCTGCTTCTGGGAAGGTCAACGCTGCTCCACTGCCCTCCATCTGATGACCCGCCCGCCCAGATTGAGGGCTACTCGCCCCCCCTCTGGCGCATCCCCAAGCCCAGGGCCCTCAGCACATCAGCTGCCAATGGGCTCAGATTCCCACCATCCTGCCTTCTCCTCTGGATGCTTCAGTTTGTTAAAATGTCCCCAGAAGCCAGAGGGAGGCAAAATTCACCTCTTGGGGGGCCAATGCAGCTGATTCGCTTTGGATTTTCAGATTCCTCCCCTCCTTATAAATCCTGGGTGTGCACATCGCCAGATTTCTCCCAGCCCTCCTCCCGCCACTCTGTTTCATTTCACTCAATGTACCTTTGACTTTTTAATTTTACCCTCCTTTCATTTATCTGCTGCCTGTTTAATTCTCCCACGCATCATTCACGATTTTATTCAGAGATTATTACACCCCTACAGAATAAATCTCAGATCTCAGTAGCTGCCAGTTCAGGTTCAGTTAATAATGTCCTCCTTGATCTTCTGCAAATGGTTTCGCACTTCATTAAGAATCTTAGTAAACCTTCCCAACACACACGCACAAACACTTGCCCACATGCTAATATGCAGCAGGAGGCTACCTGATTGATTCCTGTGACTTTCTGATATGCAGAAAATTGTCTTTATGAGGAAGGAATGCTTTCACAAGTGTTTAGATAAATAGAATAAAGGTAGGTCCAGACCCCAGCCCGGACTCCCACCATGCAGCAACCTGGGATTAGCTGCCCACAAAGTCACCTAGGAAGGGAACATTGTTTTGCATATCACATGGAGAAAAATTTGAATTTCTTTCTTGAAAATCAAGGAAAGAGAAAGGAGGCAGCTGGTGGCCGCACAAGCATATTGAACAATAAACCTTCACTGCGTGGTTTGTGGGTCGTTAGTGGGTTTTATAGATTCATAGAACTGAGAAATAGAAAGGAAATTTTTGATTCTATCCTCAAGCAGTGTCTGAATTCTCTCTATGCCATCTCTATATGCCTGTCCCTCCTTGGAAAACACCCTCCTTGCACTGAGGCAGACTTCTACCCCCACAGTTCTATCCATTTACCCCAGCCCACCCTGGTTGCACCTAGAACACATCGCACTTGCCACGTAGTCTTTGAGAGTCCTTGAACAGGAAGCACTTTCAGGCTCATTTCCTGTGTGAATTACTTCCACTTTCCATGTTCCTCCGGCACCATGCTTTTTATCCCCCTCAACATCCCTCCTGTGGGTGAACTCCTTAGATGTGTATTCCCAAACAAATGTCGTACTTGGACCTGAGTATAGTGTTCTGCACCTGTGACCCGCCTATTCCCACTGACTCCATACATGCAATAACTTCGCCCTTAGTTCTCATGCAGCCAAGGAGAGTTCCCACGCCTGCATGCATGCACCTCCTCTCTAGTAAAAGGCAAGGTAAAACAGAGCCCAGCTGCTTTTCAGGGTTGCAGCACATATTTTGTAGTTAGAACAACTTTCCTTTCAGGGGATCCAGCCATAGGTTAGAGAGTCTTCTTGGGGACCTAAACTCTAAAGCATATAGATCCCAGAGGGATCACTCCTATCTACACTTCCAGTTCCTGTGAAGCCTCCGCAAAGCCATCTGTTTCTGGAATGAATATCAGGAGAGATCCTCCAATTCAAGACAGGCTCAGCCCAAGCACAGTTCTCCTCTCCTGATCTCTTTTCATAAAGGAAGTGCTCAGTGAAACCACCATTCTTCGGTGTGTACACTACCAGCTCAAGCAGTTCAGTTGTCTTGTATATTAAAAAATTAACTTAGTGTCCTCTAAATATAGCTCTGCTGAGCCTGCAACAAGCCGTCCGGAACGGAGGGGTAGCAAGACGGATGAACAAAAGGGAAGTGGGAAATGAATTTTCTTTTTTCACTAAATTAAATCGCTACTTGGTTTCCATGATTTTCTTTGTTCCAGAGATACAACAGTAGTGAAATTATGGTTGTAATGGAGTCATAATTGAGCACTTACTCTATGTCGATACCATTCGGGCTTTTTCTCATTTAATCCTTATAGCAGCTCCGTGGAATGACGGAGCAGAGGCTCAGGGCAGAGATATGACTTCCGGAGATTAGCCGTCCAGACGTGCTGCTTCTGCATCTCGCCAGGTGTAGGTGGAGAGCAGGGAGAAAAATCCCCCTGCACTTGACTGAGCTATTTCTTGTCATGTTAGGGGAGCTTCTCTCTCCTTAGGTTTCCTCTGTAGCATGTGAGTTATTATTATATAAGGCATTGTGGCAGATTCAGAGATGAAAAGAATGCACCTAGCATAGTCTCTAGCACATAATATATGCTCCATATATATCATCCAAAGGAGTGTGGAGCTCACTGGGATAGGCAGAGCTATACTCTTAATGGTCATGCAAGACAATGTCAAGTAGAGATGTTCATTTATTCAACAAGTATTTATAAAAAAAACTTAATATGTTCCAGGCAGAAATAAAGGAATAGAAGGAAGAGGAATCTTCCAGTACAAAGTCCTTGATATTTTCTTAGCATCTTGGCCACACCTTTTCCTAGATAGGAAAGAGGAGACCTAAAGCAGGCTAGCAACTTACTCAAGGTGACTGGTCACCAGAAGAGACTAAGGTTGAAGCTGTATTTGCTCAATTTGCCCAAATGCCTGATGCTTTTCCTGCATCATTTAGCTTCTCAGGGAAGACTCTAAATTGCTGGCACTTGATCTGGAGGCTGCAGAGCTTGGGAAGTAAGGGCAGGAGTGGGGGCAGGTGATGGTGGAGAGAGCAGTCAGGGGAGGTGCCTCTTGTACTTAAGGGCAGGGATCGATACCAGACCCAGGGAAAGCTTCTCAGGGCTTGAGAAGTCACAGAGTGTCTCTTAGGGCTTGGCTCTGCCACCTTCTCCTCATCTAAGACCCCATTGCTGGACTCCCTATTGTGCAGTCATAAACAGCCTTTCTTTTTTTTATTTAAATTTAATTAGCCAACACATAGCTTCAGATGTAGTGTTCAATAATTTATCATTTGCGTATAACACCTAATGCTCATTACATCACGTGCCCTCCTTAATGCCCATCACCCAATTACCCCAGCCCCCCACCCACCTCCCCTCCCCTCCAGCAACCCTCAGTTTGTTTCCTAGAGTTAAGAGTCTCTCATGGTTTTTCTCCCTCTCTGATGACTTCCTATTCAGTTTTCCCTCCCTTCCCCTATGGTCCTCTGTGCTGTTTCTTATGTTCCACATATGAGTGAAACCATATGATAATTTTCTTTCTCTGATTGGCTTATTTCACTCGGCATAATACCATCTAGTTCCAACCATGTTGATGTAAATGGTAAGTGTTCATCCTTTCTGATGGCTGAGTAATATCCCATTATATATATGAACCACATCTTCTTTACCCATTCATCTGTCGATGGACATCTCGGCTCTTTCCACAGTTTGGCTATTGTGGACATTGCTGCTATGAACATTGGGGTGCAGGTGCCCCTTCAGGTCACTACACCTGTATCTTTGGGGTAAATACTTAGCAGTACAATTGCTGGGTTGTAGGGTAGCTCTATTTTTAATGTCTTGAGGACCTCCATACTGTTTTCCACAGTGGCTGTACCAACTTGCATTCCCACCAACAATGTAAGAGGGTTCCCCTTTCTCCACAACATCTCCAACATTTATTGTTTCTTGCCTTGTCAATTGTAGCCATTCTGACTGGTATGAGGTGGTGTCTCATTGTAGTTCTGATTTGTATTTCTCTGATGACAAGTGATGTTAAGCATTGTTTCATGTGTCTGTTGGCCATTTGTATGTCTTCTTTGGCAAAATGTCTGTTCATGTCTTCTGCCCATTTCTTGACTGGATTATTTGTTCTTTGGGTGTTGAGTTTGGTAAGTTCTTTATAGATCTTGGGATACTAGCCCTTCATCTGATACATCATTTGCAAATATCTTCTCCCATTCTGTAGGTTGCCTTTTAGTTCTGTTGACTGTTTCTTTTGTTGTGCAGAAGCTTTTTATCTTGATGAAGTCCAAATAGTTCATTTTTGCTTTTGTTTCCCTTGTCTTTGGAGACATTCCTTTCATCTCCTGAGCCAGAGAAGGCATGAAGACCTACAGAACAGAAAATTCCATTTGGGAACTAAGGTAACTCTGAGAGCAGGAGTCCAGTTTTGAGGTGAAATTAAATATGAATGGCCACCAGAGAGGCACTAGCTTGCTTCCCATGGTATCAATTCAAGTATCTCTGGAAATGAGTCTCATTGGTTCAACACAGGTCACATGCTCACCTCTGAACCAATGAACTGTGGCCAGGTGAGCAGGATTATCAATGGCACTAGCAGCACATAGTTGAAGTGGAGGTAGGAACAATTTCGCCCAAATGATTATGATCCTCCCAGTAAAGGGGACAGAGAAAAAAACAGATGTCCTTATCACTTGCTTATTCTACTGCGCCTCATCTTGTTCATCCAGAATGTTGGAATAATAGCAGCTATCTTGAAGACTTATTATGAAGATTAGATACAGTAACTCTTGGGTATCTGGCACCTGCCACAGACCACAATATGTTTTTATTATTCATACATTAAATGACTTCTATCTTTCATACATTTTTTATTTTTTCATACATTTTTATTATTTCCCCCATGACCAAAAGAAAAATAAACTCATTATTAAGAATATGGGAAAGTGACAAAATGAGTAGAACAAATCTCCCATATTCTGCATCTGCATTCAAGTAACTCCTGTATGATTATCTGAAATATCTAGCCCACTCACCCCGTGCATTATAACTCTTGGGTGCGTTTTCACAAGTTCTTGTAGAAGACGGTATAGCTTGCACATGGCCTAGGACTATGGTGAGTCAGGCATGCCTACTAAGAGAAGGAGGAGAACATCCTTAGATACATATTTTCACGTGTTACTTTGCAGACAAAAAGGAGCCTTCTGGAGGAGAAGGAACTAGAGTGCAGACGGCATGGTCACTCTCACATTTCTGAGGTGGCCACATGGACTCACCTCTGAGCTTGAGGGACAAAAGACCTTCAGGTTAAATTCAAGGGGGAATTCTTATGAGGGAATTTCATGGAAGGGATGCAGTGAGGCCCTGGTGAGTTAGAACTCCATAGTCCTTTTCATCACCTGGCACCCAGGAGGGCTGCAGTTCCAGAAGCATCGAAGACAGCTGTCTTGGGCCAGACTTTTGGGTAAGCATGGTGAGCCTGGAAGCAGGGCTCCTGATGGTAGTGCCACAGGTGAGGCGTCGGGGAGGGGGAAAGTGAGCAGAAAGAGAATGCTCCTTCAGAGATTCCATACTGACTCCTGGGTGAGCAGGTGTAGGACCTTCTCTGAGACAGGCAGAAGTAAATGGTGAGACTTCTTAACCAGGTGGGGACAGAAGCTCGTTACTTTGACATGCCACGATTATGTACTCAGGTGAGGGGTAGAGGAATTCATTATAAATGCGAGGTAAGCATCAGCTTTACATCTGCACACTATACTATCAAAGACAGGCACAGGATTCTTTTTATTCAGTGTCCTATTATTTACTGTTTGGACAGCTTCCAGGTGTTCACTATAATAAATTCTGTGGTAATGAACGGTGACCTACTAAGCCTTTTGTTGAGTCATGTTAATTTTTAAATGCAGTATAAATGAAGGAAAATAGGCTTTTTGTGCCCCCAAAGAAGAAAAGAATGGGATCATTATGCAATGATTGATCATAGTACAAATTGGTGAATGAAGTAATTATAGTGGATCAAGATGTATAATGTCCTTAAATTTTATAAATTGTGTTTTAAAATCATAATGCATAAAACATAATAAATGTAGCAGTGCATATACATATGCACATATAATTACACAGATATTTATATATAATATGTACATGTGTATTATATGTATTCTATACACAATTATCCATGACTATGCCAGGAGAGTAATTCATTGGATCTTGGACTATTCTTATGTCCTTGTACTACCCAAACTAAAGAAGAGCTTACTTTTTGTTGGCGTTCATCATAAGCAATCACTACTATGGATCAGATGGTGGTGGTTTCCTTTCTTTCCAACCAAATCCTGATTCTGTAAGTCAAACTGAGCCAGCTAAGAGTTGGGACCCCAGTAGCCCACAGAAGGGATCTATGGTCATTTGTCAGTCTTCTAGAAAAGGGGTCTAAAAATGATGCTTCTTAGGAACCTGTAGATTTTGCAAAGGCTCTTCGGGAATTTCCATTAGGGTTGGGCGGACTCTGGAGGGTCCTCAAAGCCCCCCATTCCTACTTCCACCAAAACATTGTTTCCTATTTGTTTTGTTTTAATGTCCTATAAAATGTTTCCTTGGAACCTAGGACTTACAGATAAAGTTCTTCATTCTAAACAGCTTGAAGGATCTCTATTGATCCCACTGTTTCCTGGTACTGTCATCTGGTCCTTCCCAGAGTTGGGGTTCTTCTGGAATCCTCCCTCAAACAGCTTAGTTTGCCCCTTGGGCTGTAGCATTTCCCATTTTTACATCTTATATTACATATTAAATTATATAGATATAAATTATAATTTTAATTATTTAAATTACATTCTTAAATTATATCACATATTGTGACACATTAAAGTATATTAATTTTCCCCACTTCAGTGGTCAGCCCTGACTACCCCAACATGAGGGAGAGGGAAGAATTAATTTTCAAAAATTTCCTTTGTAAGCACCATTAGTCCAATTTTCCACCAAGAATAGAGCCTTACTGCACTGTCTTACAACCATATAAGTAATACATACTCATTGTGAAAAATTTGAACCATACAGAAAATTATAAAAAAGAAAATAAAAATCAAATAAAATCCCAGCACTCTAAGCTAACATCATTAAAATTTTATTATCCATATTTCAGAACCTTCTTTATGCAAACATAGAGGAAGAGCCTCATAATTTTAACTAAATGGGGGGAAATAACATAATATTATTTTTCCCTTCCTTCCCCCACCATTTGCCAGATAACACATTCTGTCTGTCTCTCTCTCCTCCATATATAAACATGTACAGAAGTTTTAAAAAACTTGTTATTGATATTTGACTTTTAAATCAAATATATATGTAAATATATATGTATATGTATACAGTCATAAATATATGGGTTCTATACAAACTGCTTTGGGTAGCTGAAGATCATTAACTGTTAAGGGGGAAATCCAAATTGAGGGTTTACATTATATATCTCTATATATACCTATTTGTTGATATCTATATATGTATAGTAAGATATAGATGTATAATACATATTCCCAGTATTCTAAAAACGTGAGGGAGGCAGGACTGGGCAGCGGGGGAAGAGAAGGCACAATACGTTGCAACAGAGTCCTCAGCTCCACCCAGAAGGAGCTCTGGAGCTGGCGCAACCATTCCGAGATGTCTTGAATTGGGGTAAACGTGGCAGGCCTTGTCACTTTGAGGGGATTGGTCCCTGGATGTGGATGAGGTCCTCTGGGAAATTCCTGGGCAGAGACTCAGCTCTGAGCTGTGGGCAGCCAACACTCCTGGCAGCTGTGAGAATGAGTACTTAGGCACCCAGGGGAATCTGGGTGACTTGCTTCAGCACCCATGCACGGGGAAGATGAAATTGACCACAGAATCCAACAGCATGGATGTTGTCTTGATCTTCACATGAGCATTTTGGGTGGAAGGGTAAGAATGAAAGCCAGCTTGGTGTGCTCTAAGAATAACTGAGTAGTAGGGGACTGAAGAACAGCAAATGCATCAACAGCCACTTTCATGTATTTTGATGCAGAGAAGAGCAGAGATGTGCTGTGGTAGCTGGGGGAGGAAGAGGGATCAGGAAAAATTAGGCTATTTGTATGTAGATTGTCCTGATGCTGGAGGGGCAGAACAATTAATGGTGTAAGAGTGAAGTTTAAAACTGTTAGAGCAGGGGTGCCTAGGTGGCTCAGTCGGTTAGTCATCCAACTCTTGATTTCAGCTCAGATCATGATCTCAGGGTCCTGAGATCGAGTCCTGTGTTGGGCTCCATGCTCATCGGTGGGTCTGCTTGAGATTCTCTCTCCCTCTGCCCCTCCCCCTGCTCATGCTCTCTCTCCCTCTAAATAAATAAATAAATAACATCTTTAAAAAAAACTGTTGGAAAAGTATCTTTGAGGATCCTTTTACAGTGTTTTATTTATTTTTATTTTTTAAAGATGTTATTTATTTATTTGTCAGATAGAGCGAGAGAGCATAAGCAGGGGGAACAGCAGAAAGAGAAGGAGAAGCAGGCTCCCCGCTGATCCCTGGACCCTGGGATCACAACCTGAGCCAAAGGCAGATGCTTAACCATCTGAGCCACCCAGGCGCCCCTACAGTGTTTTAAATTATTATTTCATTTTATGTTAAATTGCATTTGCAAGAATCTACAAAAATGTTGAATATTGATGGAGTCAATGGACATCCCATCTTCTGCTTGATTTTAAGAGAAATGGCTTCAGAATTTCACTCTTTTAGAATGATGTTTAAGAGTAGATTTTCATAAATAATGAATCATTGCCTAGTTTATAATATTATTTTTAATACAAACGTAATAGCTACCGAATTTTATCAAATTCCTTTCCAGCTTCTATTCATATGATCTTTCCCTACCTCCCTCCTGCCCCCAACACACACCTTTATTTGCAGTGGAATGGTTAAGAATAAGCATTGAGATTTCCCAGCTCTGACACTTACACTCTGTGTGATCACAGGAGTTTAACTTATCTCCCTAATGCCTTTGGCTTCTCATCTTCAAAATTCAATTCTAATTATGATTGTGATGACCAAAACAGGGTTACAGTGAGAGGGCCATTGTGTTAATACATGAAAATCATTTAGCAGAGTACCTGGTGCAAAGTCTGCACGGAATACACCTTTACTTTCAATGTTTTTATTATTCTTACGTTAATAGATTTCCTGGTAGAGCATCCTTAGGAGTAACCTACCAGGTCACAGTGCATGATCTTATTTGTTAATATTGAAACTGTGCATCTCAATTATAAATAAAGTTGGTCTATAGTTTTTGTAATATTTGCCATTATTTCTTTTTTTCAGGACTTTGTAGGCTTGGTTAGTTAATATTAAGGTTATGCTGGTTTAAAGAGTTGCATACTTGAGATTTTTCTTTTTCTCGGATCATCAGAGGTTTCTAGATAGGAGTTAGTTGTGAAGCCATCTTGTCCTTAAGCTTTTTTTTTTTTAAGAGTCAATCTTTAATTGCTTTTTAAATCCTTTTTTCTTTTGTAATTAATCTGCTCATATTTTCTACTTCTTCCAAAGTAGTTTTGGTAGTTTGTATTTTGACTGAGACATATCCCTCTCTCCAGATCTGTTTCCATGTGTATTTACTTATTTGCTATAGATTGACACATATAATTCATTTGAAATTCTTAAAATTCTCTTTCATATATGTGTTTAAACCTCCAATTTTATTTTGAACCATGGCAATTCTACCTTTTTCCATAAGGCACTACATATTTTTATTAATCTTTTCAAACAATCAGATTTTTTATGTATTTATTCTAAAACGTATTTTTCTTATAGATTTCATTAATTTTAGTTTTTACTTAAATAATTCTTTCTTCATTAAGACTTTTTGATTTGTTCTTGGTTCTTATTTCCTAAGAAAAGGCCTAGTTTCCTTTATATTTTATCTTCCTTCTTACAAAACTATATATATAGTTTTGTGTGTGTGTGTGTGTATATATATATATCTGTATATATATCTCATGATTTTGTTGTGCCCCATGGTTTTGCTATAACATTTTCTCCTTTTCATTGTTTTTTAGATAGTCTGTAATTTCAGTTGAAATTGCCACTTTGAGTTTTAAAATTTTAAGTAATTAATAATTTTTGGTGCTCTTTTAAATTATTTATAGTCATGATTTTGATCAGTATATGGTCTGTTTAATTTCTATTTTTGAATTTCTTGTTTTTTTTGTACCAGCGATATGATCAATTTTTGAAGATATTTATTAGACATATGTAAAAATGTGTAATGTATTCAAAGAACACAGGGTAATATGCACACACATATAATTTATAAATATGTATACAATGTGCAAAGTGAGTAATTCCAGTATATAACACCGACGTTGCCACTTTGCTTTCTTATTGTATGCCTGGTAGATCTTTATATGTCTTTTTATTTTCAACCTTCTCTATTACTTTGTCTTAAATTCACAGAACAACTGGATATGATTTATTCTTCTCACAATTTATATTTATTATTTATTGCACATTGTCATTTCCAGTTTTTTCTTCTTTATTTTTGTTGGTCTGTTCTAGTCACTACACATCCTTGTTTATCCCCTTTGTTAGTTCAGAATTTATGCTATTCTGTTGCATACCCCCACCAAAGACCTCTCCTTCCTTCATGCCCAGAATCACTCACTCTTCTTCTACTATTGTGATAAAGTAAGATAACAGTTATTACTCCTAACTGAGCTTCTTTAACCTGCATGCCCATTGCCATCCTCCTACACCAAGATAATGAGCACTTAGAAATATTTTCATTTCTTCCCTCTGGACTATCCCACATCTTCATGGTTTTATTCACAAAAGGAATTTCGTTCTTCCAGTTTTAAATACTTTCTCTGGTAGCATGACTTCTATTTCAGGAATTATTCTTTAATATGTATGCCTTGCATCCCAAGGCTTTTGGTAATTATGTGTATCTGTCTCTACTTTTTTTTTTACTAATTATTTCTCTACATTTTACTAATATCTATGCTCTACTTCTGACTTTACTTACTTCACACTCTTTCCCCTCTCCTATCCTCTTCTGTTTTGAGGCCTTTGGTCAAATTCATTTCTTGGTTGATTAGAGTCCTTACTTCGGTATTTTCTTCAGTGAGGTGTAGGTGGTATGTTCCCTGAATCCTTCTATATCTGCAGACATATTTCACACCAACAGATAAATACCATCTTCAAAATTCATTCTCTGAGCAACCTCACAATGTTATTCCATTATCTCTAATTTGGTGCTGTGGATGAGAAGTTTCATGCCAGTTTGATCCTTTTTTACCTTTGCAAATTATTTTTCTTTCTGTATGTAAACTTTCAATGTTTTCTTTATTCCTGAGATTAAAAAATGAAGAGCATTTTCAGACTTTATCTTGGTGTGTGACTTCTATTACCCATCTTGCTTAGAATTGGTTGAGGCTTTCAGGATTCAGACTTAAGCCTTTCTTTAACTCAATGAATTTTTAATTTTTAATTTTATAACCCATTCTCCATCTGTTCTTATTCTGTTCCCCTGGAAGCACCAGTATATGCAGATTAGCACCACCCCCATCTTATTTCATCTCTTATCTTTTGCCTCATATTTCCTTTTCTTTACATTTTCTCATGATTTAAGATTTTACTTCTATTAGGTCTTCCAGGTTCTAATGGTAACCACCTTCTCCTTCAACTCCTGAGGTTTTTAGTTTAAAAACATTATTATATATATTTGATCCTCATTGTTGATGAATTCTGTGTTTGTGAATTTGCTTACTTGCTAAAATGTATTTGCCACCTCAAAACCAATACTCATGGTGCTTTGCAGTCATTTGCAGACATGTTCATAGTGGAGAAAAATTTGAGAAACTCAACATGCATGCCCCCAGCTGCCTTTTTGTTTCAGCTCTCATACTACAAACAAATGTCTTTTTCACAGTCTATATGGTGACATATTTAACCACAAATTTTTTGTGTTTTTTGTTAGTGATTTTGCTATTTAAAATGGCCCCCAAGCACAATGGTGTAGAGCTGACTAGTGTCCCTCAGTACAAAATGGCTGTGACATGTCTTCCAGAGCAAATACATGTATTAGATAACCCCTTTCAGACATGAGTTATAATGGTGTTGGTCACGAGCTCAATGGAGAATCCATGATATGTACTAAACAAGGTGTCTTTAAACACAAACACACATGAAACAAAGGTATGTATTGATCAGTTGGTGAAAATGCTGTGACCAGAGGCTGGCAGAAACCTATCCCTGTATTTCCTCCAGCAGCAATGGCTCACTATTTGCTAATTCAATGTTCACAGCAACTCTGTAAAACAATTACCATGAATCATGAGAATCACCTGTATCTGGTTCTTTGAAGTCTTTTTTTTTTTTTCATGTTATAATGTGATCTTAAGTATCATTATTTTGTCTCTTTAGGTTGCCTGTTATTCTCCAGTGTTTTTCTCTGGATTTTAGATCTTTTTTGAGTAGATGTAAAGTTTCCCTTCCCATTCAGTGGGGCTTGACTTCAGCCATAGGTTACCTTAGCATTGACCCCCAAAGATAAGAAAGTCACCTTGGCCTCTGCCAGACTAATAATCGACAAGATTCAGCTATAAAAAGGACTCAGCCTACATGTTCAGTTCCAATAAAGCTGCTCTGAAACCAGAGAAGTCAACAGGTCTTTCCAAGAATAATTTTTTTCCCCTGACTCTGCGGGGGAAGGGGGAAGGGGTGTCCAGATCTCCACAGGTCCATACTCTGTAGTGCTGCCATGGTTCTCTCCATTGGTTTCCAGGCTCTCATCCGACCTAGGGAGCAGAGATCCTTAAGCAGCCTTTTCTGTCTTGACTTCTCCATGCCCCAAAGCCTTGCTTACCCTTGCCAGGCCTCTAGTGTCTATGGACACCACATTTAGAGAGATGGTTGGCAGTGGGGGTTGAGAAGGGGATGCAAATATGTGATAAAGTTGCCATCTTTCTCCTAAAAAGTATTAGACATCAGTGAATGCCACCAGATTTAATGATCACAGTCTTTCTCTACAAGTAAATTATTTGCAAGTCTTGATCTTGAACTAAATGCAACCACATCCTCCGGATTCCACATTGTCATAGGAGACTTCCTTCCCACAGTGGTGGTTGTTTCACGCATTGCTGTTCATAATGCGTAGGCAGATTGGTGTATCTCTTTTCATTTATTGGCAAGTTGCTTGCATCACATGGAGGCAGCTGAACTCTATAATTATGAGCCTGGTGGAAGGGAAGGAAACCCCATAAATGCCATATGTTTTACCAACACTGCTTCAGATGAGACTCGCCCATGAGGTTTTGATCCTGCGCTTGTGGTAACAATTCTATTATTGTACAGTCTATTATTTTCAGAATGAGGAAAATGAACATACATTTTCTGGCCTACTAATTCTTGTTAACACACCAAAAATCAATAGCCTCTCCTATTGTACACATACTTTCTATTTGGGGTGACTCATTTCAAGCAGTTCCCATGAACAGCTTTTATATCCACCTGGTTGTATAAGTTTTAACTGATGTCAGTGTGGGCACACTTTGCCACCTGTCTCATAGTATATTTTTATGATATCTATTTTTATTCATGAAAGGCTTTGTTTTAGAAAATGTTTGTTTCATTTAAACATAGCATTTATAACTCATTACTTTTATAAATTCTCTAATTAACTCTACATGGCCCTAACTTCCATATCATGTACCTTAAATAGTTATACACTGAATTTGAACATTTCAGGAACATTATTATATGTAGGCTAAATCTGAATTTTGTTAAATATTCATGAATTCTGTCGAAATGTATTCTGTTGGCTAATTATTTGATACTGTAACAAGAGCACTGGATTTAAAAGCAAAAAGTTTAGGTTTAAATTTCTCTTCTGCTGAGAAGTTAGTTTGCCCTTTATCTGTGTGACTCAAAGTACGTTACTTAACCTCTATGAACTTTGGTCTCCCTTTTAAGTGAGGATGAAAGCACCGACCTTACAGAGTTCCTATGGAGTGAAGGCTAAGAAAATGGCTGACTTACCACAAATACTCAATGAAATGTTCGCTGAATTTGAAACCAGGGAGAAAAGTCTTTACATATAATGAGTAATATAATTTTCAAGGAGGAAGTTTAATCTTCCTAAGTAAGTAAACAAGTCCTTTGAACCATTTAAAGAAACCCAGTTTGTAGCCAAAGTGTTAATTTACATCCCTGTTTTTATCCATAGCATTATGTCTGTCTTATCTCTATTTCAGGAAGATTTCTTAATTCATTTTCCTATTTCCTATAACCATGTTTATTCTAAATCGTATAATAGCTATTCTTGAAAATAGTCCTAGAATTTAGACTTTTTGCTAAATTAGATTTCCCTTTGCCTCAAATTGGGGATACCTGACTATATTAAAATCCTTTAAAAAAAAGAAGCAGAAAAAGAGTCACCTGAGAATCAGGAGTCTAGGGAAAATATTGCAAAACTGTGTAATAGAGGATGAATGAAATATGTATATATCATGAACAGTGCTAACTGGAGACAGATGGGGCATCCAAAGCAGTAGTTGAAGAGAGCTTAATGACATGGTATCACTGTTCATAGAGAGGTGGGCTGTGTGAAGAAACCCACAAGGATAGAGAAGCATCCAGATAAGCAACAGCAGAATCATTAACTGTGCAAGGCCCAAAAGGGGCGTGGGAGGGAGCAGTGTTACAAGAACCTGTCTATGAAAGACAGCTCCCAGACAAGTACCGTGTTCACAGTCAGAGAAATGCAGCCGCTGCCAAATCCTGGACCTGACCTGGTGGAGGAGAGCAGGGAGAATCTCTTGCCCTCTGATGTCTGTCGTTCCTTGGAAGCAAATGCAACAGGGCACGGGAGGGTAAGAGAGCCTGGGTGAAGACCCCCACGGAGCATGGAGCAGAACACACTGAGAATGCAGTGAACAGCACAAGAAGAATCACTGGCATGGGAGGAGACAAACACCAATGGCTTCTGAACACGGAAATGTTCAGTATCACAAAACTGGTAAAGGGTGAAAGAATGACAATATTTGGTGGGGGGACAGGTGCTATTATACTTTTTTATACTGCTGGAGGGAGGATGGATTGATCCAACTTCTTCAGGAAAACAATTTAATAGTACATGGGAGACATCTTAAAAATTTGCATTTCCTTAGACCTAAGTTTATCCTAGAAAAATTTATTCTAAAGAAATACTTGAAACATAGTCTAAGAAAATAATTGCACAAGTTCACAAATATGACTATACAGGAAAGTTTATCACATCAAAATTATAATAGCAAAACTTGAAAGAAATCTAAATGTACAGTAATGGAGATTAGCTAATTATCATAAATATTCAATAGTGGCATATTATTGCAAACACTGAGACAGATATTGTAAATCAACACTTATTTTCATAGAAAAAGACTCACAATAAACTGCTAAATGTAAAAAAGCAGATTGACACAATATTCCTAGTTTGTAGACAAGCTGGAGTCCGAGATAAAGGGATTTCTCAAGCCCACACAGTCAGAAAGAGAAAGATCTAAGGTTTCAAACCAAGCTTAAACAATACCAAGGGCTTTCCACTATGAATCACTGCCTTTCAACAAGTTCTTTGTGATCCACCTTTGGGAAACAGGCTATACCTAAGACTACCTAGAAATTAAACAAGGGTCTCTGGGGTGGGTGGTTAGGGTCTGTGGAGTCTCCTTAGCATCTGATTCTGGTCTCAGTTGTTTCTCAGCCTGTCTCAAGCTGTGAGGCAAGTTCTAGAAACGTATGGATCCCATCATCCTGAAAGCATTTCAAAAGCAAGAGGTGTGGAAGAGAATATGGAGAGGGGAGGGAGCAGAAGAGAAGGAAGAGGAAGACAGAAGGAGAGGGTTTGGCAGGGAGAGGAGAACCAGCCCATGTCAAGAGTTCTTGAGCACCTGCCACCTACCAGTCCTGGTTAGGGGTATTGGTGACTGAAGCAGACATGCCCAGCCCCATGATTGAGTGGACTAACTTAACCCATAATACAGTTGTAATCACTGTCCTAGTTTGCTAGGGTTGCCCAAATACAGCACCACAGACTAAGTGGCTTGAACAGCAGAATTTGATTACCTCACATTTCTGGAGGCTGCAACCACATGATCAAGATGACCACAGGGTTTGTCCCATGCCTCTCGCTTAGTTTCTGGTGTTTTGCTGGCAATCTGTGGTGTTCTTGTAGAAGCATCTCCCCGATCTCTGCCTTCATCTTCATGTGGCTTTCTCCCTGCATCTGTGTCTATGTCCAAATTTCCCCTCCTTATAAGGACACCAGCCATACTGAATTAGGGTCCACCCTAATGAGCTCTATCTCCAAATTAGGTCACGTTACCAAGTCCTGGGGGTTAAGGCTTCAACCTACAGGTTTGGGGTGAGGGAGGGACTCAATTCAACTCATAACGATCACAAATGGAGATCATTGGTGGGAACTACTTGGAGGGTCGTTTATAAAGCCTCCCTGAGGAGATGACATTGAAGCAAACCCTGAGGGAGCATTCAAAACCCCTTTGGAAAGACACAGAAACACATTTTAGGCAGAAGGAAGAATATACCTAAAAGAGACAGCAGTCAGGAGAGATCTTGGCCTGTTTAAGAAACTCTGAAAACAGGCAGCTGGGCTGGACCAGAGAGAGAATGGGAGAATGTGCCAGATGAGATCCTAGTGGTAGCAGAGCCAGACTGTTTCCAACTCTGGAGGCCACAATGACAAGGGTACATTCTGTTCAAAATGCAGCAGGACCTTAAGTGCCAAGGTTCCGGCACACCCACCTGGCGAACTCCCTCCTCCACCTGCTCTCTCCCTGGGGCCTTGAGGCTGCCCTGACTCCCTGCACTCCAACAACACAGTATCCTCACTTTCTTACTGCCACCAGCTTACTGGCTTCATTCCCCATTCGGTTCATCTCTGTGAGAACTAAGATGGGACCTTATCTATCTTGTTCTCCATTGTACATCTAAGCACCTTGCCCATTGCTGGCCTGAAGGAAGTATTTAGTGGATTTGTATGAATTAAATTAAAAAACACTTCCCAGCCCTGGCTCTGGCACTATGGATCGTTTTCCTTCCTCAGCAACCATTTCCTAAGCTATTAAATAAAAGTGTTCTGTACTGGCCAAGAGCTTACATTCTGGGTCCAGACTATTAGGTTCACACCCCAGCTCTGCTACATATTTGGCATGAGATGTCATGGGGTTCTTCAACATTTCTGTGTCATTAGGCTCATCAGTGAAAGGGGGATGCTAATGGTACCTAACTTACAGGATTGTTGAGGAGATTAAATGAATTAATACACACAAATCACTTAAATAGTGTCTTGTACATAGTTAAGTGCTAGCAGTCATCATCATTATTAATGAAATTGCTCTTGGAAATTCAGTAGATTCATCTAAACCAGGTTGTGTTCATAAATGACCAAGATAGAGTGGTTTAATAGGATGCAACTTCTAATTGTTCAGATCAATTTACTGTCCTCACATACATCCCCACACACTCTCCACAGACCCTCTTCCCTCCAAATTGGAGAGCTGTGCATCTAGATGCCCCCATGGACCTCTTATTCATGTGTGTGGGTCTGTCGTATGCACATTTGTACTCTCGGTGGCAGACAGAAGTTACTAGTCCCTATAAATGTTGTAGGTAATTGCTTCATTTTACCAGTGGGCTTTATCAGTGGAAATACATCTTTTGGAAATATAACTTTTATTCTGTTTTTTTTTATTTTGAAAGAAATATTGAGTATGCATGTTTGAAGTTTAAGGACTGAAAGTTAAAAACCAATACAGAGCTTTATTCTGATCATCCATGTACGCAATAAACATGTATTGAAGACCAAGTGAATAATGATCACTGTGCTCAGGGCTGGAACACTCACCATCACTGAGTAACTGTCCATTTCTATCAATGTATCTATATTGATTTATTACCTACTTGCCTATCCAGCTAGTTAGCTAGCGAGCTATCCCCTGCCTCATTCAACAAATGATTGAGGTATTAATCCACCTTTAGCTTTAAAGCCCTCTGGTGAAGAAAGTACTATTATTATCCATTTTACACATGAGGAAACAAAAACACCTGGAAATTAACTTTCATTTTTCACTTCTTATTAAAATATTTATAAAATTTAGAACCAGACACTGCATAATGTTGATAAATATCTTTGTGAAGGCCTTCATGTGTATTTCTGAACGTCTATCCAAAATCGGCACCCTGAATCAGCCAGAATATGATTCGTGATGGAGCTCTGCATACCTGGCTGGTCTAGATCTCTGATATACCATTAGCAACCCGCATGCAAGTTGAAAGGTTTGAATGACAGCAGGCTATGGTCGAAGGATGGAAATTATATTGGAGAGTCTCTCTCGTCCTCACTTTCCTAAAATCCGAATGATTACAGCTATCGTTGTGGAACCCTGGACACAGGTCCATCTGGGAATAAAAAATGAATTTCTGAAGCTGTAAATGAAAACTGGAGGCTGTGTATTTGAAAGAAGGCTCCAAATAGATGGACAGTATACTCCAATTAGTACATCTGGTACACTTATGGAATTGTATTTCTGAGTTCACCCTCATTCCTTGAAATAGCCCAGTCCTTACCAACTGTGTCTCTCACACAGACTCTGCAATGGAGCGCTGAGCCTCCCTCTACCTTTTCCCTTAACCGAAGCAGTACCTGAAGGCTATAGTTGGAGGCCAGAAGGATCTTTTCTGAGCCAAGTTAGCACAATATTAAGCACGATCCTGTGGGCTCCACTATGGAAGGAAAAGCCACTGAGTACCCATTTGCAAATCTGGGAAGTAGCTGGCTGAGAAAGATGAAGACCAGCTGTGCCAAAGTGTTTACTGAAACACTTTGTTTCATCATGGTGTAGCATTTAAAAGATACTATTAAAATCATAGCTTCATCTCTCCCTCCGGAGGGAGAGATGAACCATGAGAGACTATGGACTCTGAGAAACAAACTGAGGGTTCTAGAGGGGAGGGGGTGGGGGATGGGTTAGCCTGGTGATGGGTATTAAAGAGGGCACGTTCTGCATGGAGCACTGGGTGTTATGCACAAACAATGAATCATGGAACACTTCATCTAGAACTAATGATGTAATGTATGGGGATTAACATAACATAATAAAATTAAATTAAAAAAATAAAAATAAAATCAAAGCTTCAGAAAGTCACCCGTTCTGTTTTTACTCAGCCATTCCTGTTCTAAAGTTGTCCCTTGGTGAGGTCTTCTTCATTTAAATTCCTTGGCTGTGACTTCCTACTGGGACACTGAGCAATATGCAGTCCACATCTGTGTGTGTGTGGAATGACCACGACTAAGTGAACAATGAGACAAGACCTCATATCCCCTTCCTCACATTTCCTGGGTAAGTTGCAGGATTGGGGTGGTGACAGGCTTGGATCACTGAGTGCAGGTCAAGGATGTCCTCAGAGACATAAGAAAGCATCTGCTTTTCTGCGGGGACACTGGTAACAGTGCAGCACAGAAGGGTCCCCAGTGGACTGAAATTTTCCAGTTTGCACCCTCCATGGCTATTTGCAACTAAAACGGACTCCTGGGACCAAGTGAACCCTTGGGACTTGGATTTGTCATGAGGTAAGAGACACCTAAAGAGGAGAAAATTAAGGACCTTTTCAGGATAGAAGAAATGGATGATGAAACACTTAATGACACAATAAAACAGATTTTTCTTGGAAAGGTCTTATATTAAATGCTCAAAATAAAGCATGCCATTGGAGGTTATGTTGACCACAGAAACTTTTGGTCAAAAAATATCCATTCATGGCTGAATAATATTTATATGATAATTAATAATATAATTAATATAGGGGTGCCTGGGTGGCTCAGTCGTTAAGCATCTGCCTTCAGCTCAGGTCACGATCCCGGGGTCCTGGGATCGAGCCCTGCATCGGGCTCCCTGCTCCGCTGGAAGCCTGCTTCTCTCTTTCCCACTCCCCCTGCTTGTGTTTCCTCTCTCGTTGTGTCTCTCTCTGTCAAATAAATAAATAAAATCTTAAAAAATAATAATATAATTAATATATGTATTATATATATACCAGATCTTCTTTATCCATTCACCTATCGATGGGCTGCTCCCACAGTGTGGCTATTGTAAATAATGCTGCAATAAACATAGAGTGCATGTATCCCTCTGGATTAGTATTTCTGTATTCTTTGGGTAAATACTCAGTAGTGCATGGAATTAAAATAAAACAAAACAAAACAAAACAAAATAAAATAAAATATGCATTCATATGTCTTAAACTTATTTTTCCTTGGATTTATTTTGGGGAATTCCGAATTCCTACTTGTTCTGTTCCTGCTATCATTAAATAATCCATATCATTTAATGGCTTTGGATTTCCCTCCCTTCCTTCCTTTAATAAGTTTTTATGGTCTTCAATTCTGCAGGAATTCTGCTAAGAGGAGTAGATAAAAGAGCACAAGACATTTCGTACACTCTGGAAGAGGAGTGTAATATTTATTTAAGAGCATCAGTATAGTTAAGTACTTTATGTACAATATTCCAAAATACTCTTCCCAAATATGCAAAGCTAGTAATGTTATTTCTGATTTTATTTTTTTATTTTTATTTTTATTTTTTTAAAGATTTCATTTATTTATTTGAGAGAGAGAATGAGAGACAGAGAGCACGAGAGGGAAGAGGGTCAGAGGGAGAAGCAGACCCCCCGCCGAGCAGGGAGCCCGATGCGGGACTCGATCCCGGGACTCCAGGATCATGACCTGAGCCGAAGGCAGTCGCTTAACTGACTGAGCCACCCAGGTGCCCCTATTTCTGATTTTACATGAGAAGATGGAGGATGAATGAACTGGTGGGCCTTATTCACACAGCTGGTAGAGGTGGATACAGGGGCATATCTGAAATCTGCTCTGAACCCTGTGACTTGCCAAGATACCTGTGCTGCCTGACTCCTACCTGAGCCCAACTGCGTATGGGGGAGGAAATGGCAAAGTGCTAAGGGCAGTGCGGAGGATGACCCAGAGAAGGCTACTCTGCTTGGGAGGATCAGAAAATACTTATTGGAAAATACATGAATTGAATTGAGTCAGCCTGTAAAGGTCCTCTCACCACAGGGGGGAGATCAGCCACGCACACTGGCTTGGACTCTTGGTGGTTGCTCAATTTGTTAGATTAACTGGATCCACTCAAATAACAACAACCTCAATTAGGGGGGAATGAATATGCTGAGTGCTCTGCAGAAGGTTTGGTGGTTGGACCTTCCCTGTCTATATGCATCATGATTCATAAACCACATGTGCAGGTACCTTGTGATCCTCTGAAGAAAGCCAGTATATGAAATCAAGGTATGATTATGGCCAAAAACCGTCTCATCAGGCACCATAAACTTGTGATTGTTTCCCCACATGCAGTTCATGACCATACTTATGGTTAGGGATCTATGTTTTATTGCCTATAAATCCTGGATATTATACTAGCTGGAAGCATAAAGCTACCATAAGTTAAAAAACAATAGCCCCACAGACCCTACCAATTAGAATTTATTTAATGTTTAGGGGCCATCAAGTGGCAGAAAGGCATCACTATGAAGTCATTATACTTCCAACATCTGGACCTAAATGGCAAGTGTTTGGGGCCATTATAGATCAATTCTTCAAAAAGACTGAGAGTCAGCTTCATATTGAAGGGCATGGATTATTAAGTTATCATGGTAATAGGGTATGAAATGGACATGTGAACACACTACCTTCATGTCATCATCCTCATTAATTCAGAAATGTGTATTGCTTTAGCAGGTAGAAAGGAAAATACAGGGTGCTATAAGAAGGGGACCTACTTGAGACGTGGGGGCTGCCAATTATTGTCATGGAAAAATGCAAGCCTAGTGTTGTCATTTCAATTTCTCAAGAGAAGCCTGATGATGTGCAGATTTTTATACAAAATTACCAATTTAGAATTTCAAAAACTTTAAGATATTTTGAAGGTCACAAATCTAGTCACAGTCCAGGTGTCCCCTATGTTCTCTCTTTTTACGATTGCTGCCTTTAAATCTAGGATAATGTCATCTTAGAAAGGAAAAGATCAGACCAGAAGGTCAGGAGAAGGATGTATCAAGTGTCTGGGTCAAATTCAGACTCAAGGAAGAGAATTCAGGAGCTTGGATAAACCAGACAAGGACAAGAACTTGGCATCATTTTATGTTCACGACTTTCTGAGTCATTTTTATATCCTTGGAAAGGGCAGAGGAACAGTAGTTCCCTGTTTGGGCTTTGGGGTCAAACAGACCTGAATCTTAGATGAGTTTCTAAAGCTCTCTGATCTTTAATTTGTTGGTCTTAAAATGATAATACATCTGTCTCATGGGGTTACAGGAGGAATAAATGAGATCATTCATCTCAAGCACCTATCACAGCACTCGAAGCGTATTAAGGACAGAACAAATGGCAGCCAATAACACAACTATTTTTGTATCTCATTAATTATAGCTGATGATTCTAAAGAATTAGCGAATTACCCAATATCATAATAAATAAGGGAAGAATCAGCATTTGAGCTTAGGTCTGCTTCTTTTTTTTTTTTTTAAGATTTTATTTATTTATTTACTTACTTGAAAGAGAGATAGCATGGAAAGGAGCAGAGGGAGAGAGATGAACAGACTCCACGCTGAGCATGGAGCTGGACACAGGGCTTGATCCCACAACTCTGAGATCATGACCTGAGCCGAAATCAAGGGTCTGATGCTCTACCGACTGAGCCACCCAGGCACTCCCTGTCTGCTTCTTTAAGTCGGTTTGCTTCTCCTGACTGACTCACCGTATGGGATGCCTCCACCTACCACATCATCCTGGTGAATGTCAGGGCACATGATAGTGACTGGGCTCAGAGACTCTCCAAGACCGCAGGTTCTCTATGGGCTTTACACTCACCCACAGAAAGTCCTTTTGGGTAGCATATGTCTTTCGTTTCGTGTGAGCTACTCTCATAGCAGGTATCACATGATAGATATGTCACTTCACATTACATTTCCTCATGAGATGGTAGACTCCCTGAAGGAAAGAATTTAGATTGTACACATGGTACCCCGTTCCCTCACAATACCTACTAAGGAATGACCAATGGTTTGTTATGCGGATCCCATATCCACCTTCTGAAATCCAAAAAGCTCTATAAGCTGTATTTTAAAAGATTCATTTGACAATAAGACTAAAGCTTTACTAATTTAGGGGGAAAACTTGACCTGAATTATTGAGAGGCCATGTGTGCTCTTCATTGATTCCATGTAGAATATTCATATGTTTTCGTGCAGATATATTAATAAATTTGAATAGTGGGTTTAGACCAAATGTGTCAGTACCATTATATTACTGGCCACCCCGTGTAAGTGACACCAGTGGGGGATCTACTGGAAGCTAAAGAGATTTAGACCTCAGGGATTTTGTGCCTGATATCATATTAAAAATTTGGTAATCTTTTACCTGAAGAAGTTCTCCCAAATTGCATAAGCTTCAGGCCTCACAGGGGATTGGCCCTAGTACACTACATTAATTTTGTAAAATTTGAAAACTTTTCAATCTGAAGCACATCCCACCTCAAGGATTATGGGTTTATGCAGTTGGAGAAAGAAGAGCAAGGCAGGAAGACAGAAAGAAAAGAAGACATGAGGGGAGGGAGGAAAGTAGGTAGATATTCCTGGGTCATTTTGGGTAAGAAAATGCTGTAACAAATAGGCTTTCAAACTCTGTGGCTGAAAACACAACATAACAGCACAGTACAAGTAGTTGACATGATGCTCTTATTGAAGTCTAAGGTGGAGTTTCAAGTCAGGTGCAGCTCTGCTCCACCAGATGGTGAAGGGACCCAGGCTGCGGTCATTCCCGTGTGCCACCTGGGGTTTCCTCACCAGTGACCCTCCAAAGCCATGAGGAGGTAGGAAAGCAAGAATTGTACATAGGAGGTGTTTTCCTTTTTTGTACAATTTTTTTGTGCCTAGAGGAGATGTGTTGTCCTGCTGAAAACTCATTGGCTGTAAGTTGGACTTGTAGTCATAGATACACAGTCTCACTCTAAGGGACACACCACGTGGTTGTGACTTGGGAAGAAGAGGGGAACAGACTTTGGTGGAACAGAAGCAATCTCTGTCACCCCAACCTGTTCTCCAAATGAGGCTCCACAGACAAGGCATGACTCACTACCTCTCATAGTCTGAGAGTCCAGGCAAGCACTTTGGTGATTCTCATTCTAGACCCCTAGCCAATGGCCAAATCACCAGGATATATAAAAACAGAGCTGGGTGATAAAGAACTTCAGCTAGTGGTGCTTGGAATGTTCTTTGAGTCTGGACTGGCCCAACAGAGTAGTTTCTTTCCTTGTTTCATAATTTTCCAATCCTCATTTTGTAATGAACAAATGAATGAATAAATGAGGGAACACAGGTCTCTCCTGCGGGCTCAGGGGGTGAAGTATGGAAGAAGGCTAGAATTTGAGTCTAATAATGATGATGGTATTGACTAGCCAGTCAGCCAGCACTGGACTAGCAAGTCACCTTACAAAGCAACAGCGTGTGTGGTATCACTGTGATCTTCTCCCCAGTCCTCCCTATCTTGTAGATGAAGACACTGAGGCTCCAGGGGCGCATGGCCAGCCTAGGATTACACAGCATGTGTCCAGGTCTTCCGACGTCATGGACGGCACCCTTTTCACTCTATCACATGTCCTTGTGTTTTGGCCCAAGCAAAAAACCCACAATATCTAGTTTCTGGAACAAAAGTCAGGTGCAGTGGTCTCCCTGGGCTTCCCTTTGCATCCAGGGGGCCCGTCCCAGACAGGAGCAGAACACACGGATATAAAGGACATTTCAGGGCCAGGCTGGAGCCCAGAATTTGGAACAAATACATTTTTCCAGTGTTTGCTTTGCCAAGCTCTGTGCTACACGAGAGGGGTAGCGCAGGAGTCGGGAACTCTGGCCCATGGACCACCTCGTGCCCTGCTGTCTTTTTGGTTAAAGTTTTTTAGAGATACAGCTACACTCATTTGTTTACCTACTGCCCGTGGCTGTGTTTGTAGTATAACAGCACGATGGAACAGCTACGCCAGAGGCTATATGGCCCTCAAAATCTAAGACTTCTACAAAAAAATGGTGGATTCCTGAGACAGAGCAGTGACTAGCAGAGGAGTCAGAGAAATTTCGAGCAACCATCCAAGAAGGGAAGCCTGACAACAGAAATAAGACTGGGACACAGAAGCGGAGCACAGGAGGGGACGTTATGCAGCACCTTTTGTCTCTACAAGAGAAAGAGGGGCAGTGGCCTTCGACAAAGAAACAATGAATGACGTCTGGATGGCAGAGTGAAAGATTGATTGTAGTTTGCAAAGCAGTGGGAGGACACTGCAGGCATTTGGAGCAGCTCACCAAAGTGCTAAGGCAAGAATCAAATTGCTCTACTGGGAGCATCCTCTTCAATAACAGAGATGAGATTCAGGGAAGACTCACCTCCAGTGAGTCAGATGAGTGGTGCGTATTGTCGCATGTAATCCTGAAAACAGGCCCACCAGGCAAGTCTTACCCCCATTTTACAAAAGAGGGGGCCAAAATGAAAAGAAATCCAATAACGCACCTCCGTTCTCAAAATAAGAGGTGGCTTTTCCCAGGCCCCCAAAGTCTCTGCCTGGCCCTCTGCCACACAGCCAGGCAAATCACCTCCACCTGGGGCCACCTAGCCTTGTCCCGGCCCCAGCCAGCCGGCTGCCACGCCCTCTCACCTGTTTAGCGGGAAGCACCATGGCAGAGGGGGGCGTGCCAGCAGGTGGGGGACCCCTCCAGGCCAGTGCGGTGGCTGTCATGACCAGATTAACTCCTGTAATGTTGAGGCTGGCTCTCGTCCTTGTGGGGAGAGTAAGACTGGATTGGAATGGGCAGGGGCCAGTGACCATTAATCATGATGAAAAATGGCCACAGTCACAGATTCAAGGTGAGCTCATCTTCCCTGCGCTCCTGCCATCCCCTCACCTTATTTTGCCAAGGAGCACTGCATCTGAAGTCTGTAATCAACCCAGCACCGCCCCTCCCCCACCCCCCCACCCCCCGGCCAGGTAGCCGTGGCAATCCGAACAGGTTTGATTATAATCCACTTCACCTTCACACCCTGAACCCACAGTGAGAATGTGTGAAGGAGCAACGCCTCATTTTATTACATTAATGCACTGTCTCAAGAGAGACAGTGTCTGAAGCAATGGGCAGAGGTGATAAAACTATTTTTGAGAAGCTTAGCTTATTAGAGCTTTGAAAATCAACTGATTGTCTGAAAATCTTTGCAATCACCATGTTAAGATATGATATGATACGATAGTTTCTTTTTTCTGCAAAAAAGAAAAAAGTGATCATCATGGCAACTTTATAAGAAGAACCATGTTTTATGTATTTTATTTTTTATTGTGGTAGAATACACACAACAAAGTTCAACATTTTATTTTTTATTATTATTTTTTAATGAATGCTTCTTTTTAAAAAAATATTTTATTTATTTATTTGAGAGAGAGAGAGTACAGAGGGAGAGGGTGAGGGAGAAGCAGACTCCCTGCTGAGCAGGAAGCCTGATGTGGGACTGGATCCCAGGACCCTGAGATCATGACCTGAGCTGAAGGCAGATGCTTCACCGCCACCCAGGTGCCCCAAAGTTTAACATTTTAGAAATTTTCAGCAATAGCTCAGTGACATTAAGCATATTCACATTGCTGTACATCCATCCATCTCCAGAACTTTGTTAATTTTCTCAAACTGAAACTGTCCCCCCTAAAAGAGAACTCCCCATTCTTCCCTCTCTCAGATTCTGACATACACAATCTGCCTTCTGTCTCAGACTCTGATTTCTCCTAGGTACCTCATATAAGTGGAATCATAGAGTATTTGTCCTTTTATGGCTGACTTATTTCCCTTAGTTCTCAAGATTCATCTATGCTGTTGTGTGTATCAGAATTTTCATCCTTTGTAGGCTGAATAATATTCCATTGCATGGATATACTACATTTCGTTTATCCACTCATCTGTCCGTGGACACAGGGCCTGCTTCTGTCTTTTGGCTACTCTGAATGATGCCTCCATGAACAGGGGTGTATAAATATCAGATTCCTTGTTTCAATTCTTTGGGGCATAAATCCATAAGTAGAATTTCTGGATCATATGGTAACATTATTTTTATTTTTTTAAAAACCTCCTATATACTGGTTTCCATAGCAGCTGTACCATTTGGCATTCCCATCGGCAGTGCACAAGACTTTCAATTTTCTCTATATTCTCACCAATGCTTGCTGTTTTCTGATTTTTTGACAAAAGGCATTCCAAGTGGTATCTCACTGTGGCTTTGATTTGCATTTCCCTAATGATTAGTGATGGTGAGCATCTTTTCATATACTTAATCGGCCATTCGTGTATCTTCTTTGGAGACTTATTCAATACACTTACTCAAGGTTTTTGCCCATTTTTTAATTGGATCATTTTGGGTTTTGTTGTTTTTGCATCATGAGGTAGAGGAACAAAATTTGGGCCAGCTGCATCACTTTCAAGTGTGAGAGACACAGCAGGAGAACCTAAATTACCAAAGGCATCATGTTTTTAAAGATTTTATTTATTTATTTATTTATTATTTATTTATTTGTTTGTTTGTTTCACACACACACACAGAGCACAAGTAGGGGGAGTGGCAGAGGGAGAAGGAGAAGCAGACTTCCTGCTGAACAGGGACCCAACGCAGGGCTTGATTCCAGTACCCTGAGATCATGACCTGAACCAAAGGCAGACGTTTCACCAACTGATGCACGCAGCCACCCTACCAAAGGCATCGTTAATGTTTTTCTTCAGGATGTTGGACCATTTGCACCAGGAAAAGGGAGCACATCAAAAGCTGGGAGTCCTGCTGATCTGGAGAGAGAACCACACTTAGGAACAAGAGATGATGCTCTGCTTTGCCCTTGAGGAGGAAGAACTGTCCTGAGATGTGGTTAGCCTGATGGAAGGAACCTTCATTCTGGGACCTGCATGCCATGCGGGTGACATCCCGTCCACTTAACTCATCTGGGACCCCAGATCCCTGAACCATCCCAGCTGAACATGCGTCCAGCCTTGGTGATCGGATAACTGATAACCCAGAATTTCCAGTCTCTGCCAAGGTCTTGAAGACATTTTTACAGAAGCTCAAATTTAGTATCTGCTTCAGGGAATTTTGGTCTGCTATGTGCATTTTCTTTTCTAAATTCATTGTGGTTTCTTTGACCAGTCTCACCAACCCTGAACTGTCAATCACTTATTAGGAGTTTTGTTATGAAGGGCAATCAACTGGTTTTACAAAGAACTGAGGAATTTTTCCATTTCTTCTTAGACCTATAGCTCATTTTCTATAGTCATCCAGCACCTCAGGGGCAAGACTCATGCTTTTATCTGCTCGGGAAATTTCTCTGCTATCTCTAAAACGTCTCCCCCCTCTAGAATTCATTTCCTGTGAGGTTCCCCTTCATTTTCTTGAGTGAGTCCTTTCATTCACTTAAGCTTCTGTTGAAACATTTAAACCTCACTATAACCTATGGATTTTGTGATTTCCAAAGATATATTCTTCCTTTGGAAAATATTGCTATGATCCTTAAGAACTTTTTAATTTTGTCTTTTCTAGCTAACAACATTTATTTCTTTACTT
Organism: Leptonychotes weddellii; assembly: GCF_054177405.1. Lineage (NCBI taxonomy): Eukaryota > Metazoa > Chordata > Mammalia > Carnivora > Phocidae > Leptonychotes > Leptonychotes weddellii. The sequence continues at coordinate 163,872,898 of NC_138372.1, forward strand.
TCTTCTATTTTTGTAATAAAATTGTATTATAATAAGTTATATTAAATAATAAGTTTTATTATAATATACTTTGTCACTTAACTATAAAGTTGGTTTTGAGCAATAAGGAAGTCAGCTATAGCTGCCCATACTACTGAATCTCAGTAAACATCCAGAGATCTGAGCCTGGACGTCAGACAATGCTGCCCCGTACCCCTGTATATCATTTCCAAGATGATCCAAAGGTTAAGCATTGTGCCACCAACAGGCTCTATGCATCTGCAGCTTGCTCAGAAACAGAGTGACCAGCTTTATAGTAAGATTTCCTAGAACTGAGAGTTTCCTCAGGATGAGGGACTTTCAGTGCGAAAACCAGGAAAATCTAGGCAATTTGAGATGAACTGGTCACCCTACCTTGAATCCAAGCCCATAACCTGGCCAACAGGACCAATCAACAGGTGAAAGGTTCAAGATAAGAGGCAGGGATGATAAAGCACAGCTTTTTCACAGTTTTCAAGGCATACCTGGAACTTGGTAATATTGTGACATGTTCTGGGGGAAATGAGTGATGTTATTCATGCATGCAGGTGATTGGCACATGCTTCTCACCCTGTGTGCCTTCCTGGGTCACCATAGAATGTTAAAGACAAAGGGCATTCTCTTTGATCCACTTGATCCCCTGCCTAACTAGGAAAGCAAGCTCCTGGATAAAGGGTGGGATCGGTTCCAAAGGGGACTCACAGGTACCGCCAGCCTTTAGACCAGGCTGTCACATCACCTCCTCTGCCTCCCTCTTCACATGAGCCCACACCAGTCTCCAGAGAATATGGACACGGCATTCCCTCCATCTGATATTGCTCCCTCCCACACCGAAGATTAAGTCCCAGAACAAACACCTAGTACAAGATGGCATGGCTGAGAAACTTGACACCCTATAGAAAGATGCTGGATAGAGTAGTAGAGATTGGGTGCGTACAGGGGCATAAGATAATAGAGAAGCTCACTAAATAAAACAAAGTATACATATTGCTCAGTGCTCACATAAAAATGAGCATTTTACAATGTACTTTTCATTTACCATCCTTTGCTCATTTGTTTCAATGAGATGCCTGTGAGTAATTTTGTGTATTTTCAAAAATGTACATACAAAGAACCATTTTACACCATTATCTTGATCATCACATCAGGATAATTGTGACCTGGAGTTGCAATCACCGTGGCGACATTTTTGTGTTTAAGAACAAAAATTAGGCAGAAGGAACTCAGTGTGTCTGCACCTGAATGTCCCTAAATCACCTAGAATTTAAGGGATTCTTTAAATATTCTCCAAATAGTTTGATCCTCCACTGCGTAGCTCCTATACCAGCAGGTTCCAGGTAGGCACGTGTGTGTGTACCCATGCATGCATGAGTCTTCATTTCCTGAGCTGGTACGGGCTTCCTTCCGTGCTCCCTCCTCTCACTTTGCCCCCAGTCACTGTCTGAGCTAATGCTCTTCCACCTTCCTTCATTTCCTTATAAAGCCTGGGAAAGAGTTGTGGTTTATAACAGACTTCCACTGAACACTTGGGAGCAATGGAGGCTATATTATTTAGAACTGGATTTTATTCAGCTCCAAGTAAAAGATCTATCTTATGCATCTGCTCAAGGGTGTCTGGGCTAAAGTTTGTGGAAATCTCTTAGCCTTTCCCTCATGATCACAAAATAACTAAGCCATCGCATTGAGGAAGGAAAAAAGGAGGAATGAAGGAAGCAGAGAAAGAAGGAATAGTTTATGCAATTAGGGAAGCAAAAGACTTTCTCAAAAATCCTTAGCAAACATCTGCTTTTGTCCCACTCTGAAACGTGGCCTCCACTGGCTATAAGAGGCCTGCACATGTAAGTCTTCAACTTTCCAGACTCTACAGTAGAGGAACGGGAGGAAGAAAATAAAAAGTTGGAAGGAATGAGTAACCCACCCTCCAGTATCTGCCTGAAAGAGCAGCTCACTGATCATTGTCCTTACTCTGGAGTACAGCTCTGTCGGCTTTCTTTTGATGTGTTAGTGTGGTATATCTTTTTTCATTCCCTTATTTTTAAAATATCTATAACTTATATTTAATATAATATCTACTAACATATTATAAAATATCTATAACTTACTATCTTATCATAGACAGTATTAGTTGAGTCTTGTGTTTTATCTACTCGACCAGTTTGTCTTTTAGTTGGTGTATTTAGACCATTACCATTTAAAGTGATTATTGACATAGCTGGATTAATATCTATCATATTTGTGACTGTGTTATATTTATTGCCCTTTTCAACAAGTTTATCGCCCCTTTCCTCTTTTATTCTTCCCTCCCTGATTTTAACTGAGCATTTTATATAATTTCATCCCCCATCCCTTCTTAGCATATCAATTTTACTTCAAAATTTTTGCTTAGTAGTTGTACCAGAGTTTGTAGTACACATTTACAACTATTTAAGTCAACTTTCAAATTACACTATTCCACTTCACAGGTAGTACGGATACTCAGAGTATTCCCAACCTCTCACTCCTTTTCCTTATTACATTGTTGTCCTTAATTTACTTATATAGAAGCTATAATCACCCAACACATTGCCACTATTATTATTTTGAACAAACTGTTATGTACAACGTCAATAAAGAAGAAGAAAAATAAAAGATTTTATTTTACTTTTTTTTATGAACTGAACTGTGTCTCTTCCAAATTCACATGTTAAAGTCCTAACCCACAGTAACTTAGAATGTGATTATATTTGAGGAAAGAGGTAATTGTGTTAAAATGTGGGTCAACCTTAATCCAATAAGACTGGTGTCCTTGTAAGAAGAGGAAATTAGGACACACACACACACATACTCTCATGCAGAGGTAAGATGTGAAGACACAAGAAGACAGCCATCTACAAGCTAAGGAGAGAGGTCTCTGCAGAAAGAATCTTGATGACACCTTGAGGTCAGATGTCTAGCCTCTGGAACTACAAGAAAATAAATTTCTGTTAAGTCGCCCAGTCTGTGTACTTTGTTGTAGTAGTCCTAAAAACCAATACACCTCCATTTATTTCTCTCATGTTCTTCTCTTTATGTAGATTCTAGCTTCTGAGCTACATCATTTTCCCTCTCTTTGAAGAACTTCTTTCAAGATTTTTTGCAAGACAGACCTACTGCCCACAAATCACCTTGATTTTTGTCTGAGAAAGTCTTTATTTTTCCTTTAATTTGAAGGGTGATTTTGTTTTACACCGAATTCTGAAGGTTTGTTTTTTTTTTCTTTCAACACTTTAAAATTTAGCTTCACTCTCCTCTTGCTTGCATGGCTTCTGAAGAAAAGATGGATGAAATTTTTATCTTGTTCCTCTGTAGGTAAGGCGGACTTATTTCCCTCTGGCTCCCCCCCCATTTTTTATTATGGTAAAATATACATAACAGAAAATCTACCTTCTTAACCATTTTTAAGTAAACTCTTAATGTTGTGCAACCATTAGCACCATCCATCCCCAGAACTCTTTTCATTTTGTAAAACTGAATTCTATACCAATTAATTCTATACCAATTCTGTACCAATCTATACCAATCAAACAATAATTCCCCCTTCCTCTGACAACCACCATTCTGCTTTCCATCTCTATGATTTTAATTACTCTAAATACTTCATATAAGTGGAATCATATAGTATTTGTCTTTTTGCGATTGGCATGTTTCACTTAATATAATATCCTCATGGCTCATCCATGTTGTAGCATCTGTCAGAGTTTCTTTCCTTTTTAAGAATGAATAATATTCTACTGTTGGCATATACCACATTCTGCTTATTCATTCGTATGTAAGTGGACACTTGGGTTGCTTCCACCTTTTGTCTACTATAAATAATGCTGCTATGAACATGGGTGTGCAAATATAGGATTGATTCCTTGCTTTTAATTCTTCTATATGTACACCCAGAGGTGAAATTGCTGGATCATATGTAATTCTACTTTTAATTTTTTTAAGGAAACTTCCATACTGTTTTCCACAGCAACTGCACCATTTTTTATTCCTACCACCAGTGCAGAAATCTTCCAATTTCTCCATATCTTCACCAACACTTGTTATTTTCTGTTATTTTGATAACACCCATCCAAATAGGGTGTGAAGTGGTATCTCATTATAGTTCTAAATTGCATTTTCTTAATGATTAATAATTTTGAGCCTCTTTTCGTGAACTTATAGTCCACTTGTGTATCTTCTTTGGAGAAGGGTCTATTCAAGTCCTTTGCTCATTTTCAAGTCAGATTATTCATTTGTTGTTGTTGTTGAGTTTTAGGTGTTCTTTATATATTCTGGATATTAATCCCTTATCAGATGCATGATTTGCAAATATATTTTCCATTCTGTGGGTTGCCTTTTTATTCTGTTGATATTATCTTTTTATGCATAATTTAAAAAATTTTTCATGAAGTCCAATCTGTCTTTTTTTTTCCTTCTGTTTCCTGTGACTTTGGTGTCATATCTAGGAAATCATTGTCAAATCCAATGTAGTGAAGCAGTTTCCCCATGTTTTCTTAAAGTTTGATAATAATTTTATAGTTTTAGGTCTTGTATTTAGGTCTTGATTTATTTTGAGTTAATTTTTGTATATAGTTTTAGGTAAGCAACTAACTTCGTTCTTTGGTATGTGCATATGCAGGTTTCCCAACACCATCCTTGAAAAGACTTTCCTTTCACCATTGAATGATCTTGGCACCCTTATCAAAATTCATTTCACCATACATGTGATGGTTTATTTCTGTGATCTTTATTATTTCCTATTGGTCTATGTGTCTGCTTTTATGCCAGTATCACACTTTTTTTATTACTGTAGCCTTGCAGTAAGTTTTGAAATAAAAAAGTGTAAGTCCTACAGATTTTTTCTTTTTCAACATTGCTTTGGCTATTTGTGGCCCCTTGAGATTTCATATGAATTTTAGTATGGGTTTTTCTGTTTCCATTAAAAAGTAATTGCATTTTGATAGGGGTTACATTGAATCTGTAGATCTCTTTGGGTAGTAATACACATGTTAACATTATTAAATTTTCCAGTCCATGAACATAAGATGTGATTCCATTTGTTTATGTCTTCTTTAATTTCTTTCAGCAATGTTTTTTATAATTTTCATCGTATCATTCTTTTGCCTCCTTGGTTAAGTTAATTTCTAAGTGTTTTAGTCTTTTTTGTGCTATTGTAATTGGAATTGTTTTTGTAATTTCCTTTTCTGGTTGTTCATTGTTATGGTATAGAAATGTAACTGATTTGCGTGTCTTAACTTTGTATCTTGCTACTTTGCTGAATTCATTTATTAGTTCTAGCAGGATTTTGGTGAAATATTTAGGGATTTCTACATATAAGATCATATTATATATGAGAGAGATAATTTTACTTCTTCCTTTCCAGTAGGAATGACTTTCATTTCTTTTTCTTGTCTAATTGCTCAGGCTAGAAATTCCAGTACTATGTTAAATAGTTCAGTTAGATTTTAGTATAATTCTACTGAGTTAAACTCTGAAAAAAGAGTTTCCCTTAAGGAGAACTGTATTAAGGATAACAGAAAGCTCTGGGAATATTTCAAAATCTTTACTTTTCCTTTCTCTCTGCTGGAAACAGTGAGGGGATTTTTCTCCAAAATTTGCCCTGAGAACCTAATGAGATCCTTGGAAGTAAAGCTTATTAAAGTGTGGGTCCCAGCTAAGAGTGCCCCAACCCTTGATTTTCTGTCAAGCTATCCATACTGAGCCTCCAGCAAATCATCAAACACAGTTTAAGGTATCCCCAATGATACTGGTTCCTGCTGTGGACTTCTGCTCCCAGTAAACTGTGATTCTCTGTATCCATCTTTTGATTTCTCTAATTTTGGTGGCAGCAGATTGCCCTGGGACCTCAATTCTCTGATGAATCTAAGAAGAGGTGTTGATTTTCAGTTTGTTTGCCTTTTACCATGTTGTGAGGATGGGAGTGACAACTTTTGTGTCAGACCAGGAACTTGAAATCCCCTGTGTGTGCTCTAACTTATTGCATTAAGAAAATCTGATTATTAGTTTAATATTTTCTTACATATAATAAAGCTGTTTTTTGTTAATGACATTACTTTTGAATAAATGAATCAAAGTTTCCTTTTCAATTTGAGTTGTGAATATGGAGCTGACTTACAAATGACCTGTCCTCACATTGTCTGGATCCCTTAGCTGACAGGTACAGAGGTAGTGAAAGGACATGGAGTTGGGTGAGACCAGGTTCAAATTCTAGCTCTGCACTTCTCTTGAAGTGACCCTATTTTTTTGAGCCTCACTTTTCTCATATGTGAAATAGAGAAAAATGGGATAACAGTTTGAGGAACTAATGATTAATCATACCCTTCCTCCTTTATGGATTTTTAACCAATAAAGGAAAGACATGAATTTTGTGATAATAAAATACAATATTTATGTTATTACTTAGATGAGCAAAACTATCAAAAAAGGACTAAGAACTGTGTCTTACATGCTCTGGGAGTAGGCAAAGGAAACAGAATTGTTTTTCTAAAACTGTTTCCTTCTGGAAAACCCCTTCCCTCAATTTCTATGTTAATCTAAGGAATACAGTAACAAGCACCTCAGCCTCAACACCTTCCATAACTATGAGATTAAATAAGATAATATAATGTAATAATAATGAAGATGATTGCCAATGCTTTCTGAACTGTAACTTACTCTATTCCAGGCACAGTACTAAGTACTGTACATGCTATCCTTTCAATAACCCTATTAACATTACATCCCAACAACTCCCTTTTTTCAGAGGACAGAGGCCTCTGGGGATTAAATAATTCACTCTGGTCATTCTGCTGGCATGTGGGTCAGCTCAAGTGTCGATTTATAGGTTTATAGGCAAAAGGAGTCATTAGAGCCCTAAGCAGAAGCTTGGAATCCCTCAAGTAGGGAAGGAGTGAGCACAGAGCTCAACACAAAAAAAGGCATTTAATAAATACCTGTGGAAGTGAGGGCATCTATTTAGGAATCACTGGATGTTTTACTTATTGCATTTAAATGTGCACTGATATATACCGCATATCCAGATAGCATATCCTTTGCAGGGATGGAATAACTACGTTACTTCACTGAACCTACCCTCTGCAGGGCTGAGTTCTTCTCAGTACTTGGTAAATATGAAACTTATTGATAAATTGCAATATTTAGAAATTAAAGTAAAAGATTTGGAAAGGAGGACAAGAATAAAGTTAGTCAATTAAAGTAATGTGTGTGTGTGTTTATTTCCTTAGAGAGTCAGGGTAGAGTAGCTAGAAGGTGGAGATGGGAAAGGAAATAGCATTCGGTAAGAAACCTCCTGTCCTAGGTGCCTAGGTGTGTATATTTTTCTCCAGTGGTCTTTTAGAGTAAGAAATGTGACAATGATAGACACTGCCTGGCACACACTAATCCACTTATATTGAGTACCTTCTGTGTGACAGGAACTATGCTAGGTGCTTGGGGAGCTAGTGTGGAAATGAAGAATGAAGAAAGCCCCTCTTCACATAGGGCACCCAGAAAGACGAAGTCAGTGAGAACACAGTGATATAAGCTACAAGAATTCTTATGAGAGAAGCACAATGTGTTTTAGGAGCACATAGGAGGAGCACCTTTCACAAGCTTGGGCATTATATGGGAATCTTTCCTGAAACGTGACATCTCATCTGAGGTCTAACAGATGTGTAGGAGAAAGTGGGGTAGGGTAGGCATTCAAGCAAAGGTAGAAGAATGTACAAAGTCCCAAATCATAGATGTTAATTATCAATGTCACTATTATTATGTCTTTGGTGTCATGGGCTATAGAATCAGTGAGATCCAAGTTCAAAATCCTGATTTTGTCACCTCTCGCTGTGTGGCCTTGGGGAAGCCACCTGATCTTCCTGAGTCTGTCTTGTTCTCTGCATCACACATATAAAACTTGTAGAAGTGTTATGGGAAGAAGATGAGCAGATAGCAGCATGAAACCTAGCACTCTGCCTGGCATTTAAAAGTGCTACAACACAGTTCTCTTTTTATTCTCTTTAAAAAGTTTGATTTTTTTCATCTTATGAATTCCAAAGTCTTCTGGACACCAGATAACTTCCATTAACCAACGTTTTCTGAAAGGTGTGAGATGCTGAGCAAATATTCTATATAGTTACACGAGAACAACTAGCATGCAGGCCATGCAATGAGACCCCCCTCCATGGCCTGCCAGCTAGTTGTTCTCGTGTAACTATATAGAATATTTGCTCAGCATCTCACACCCTACAGTGTGGTGGAGCACACTGTTAATTCTAGAAAGAACCCATAAAACAAATTTGCAAGATAGTAAAGCTGTATTATAAACCAGCACCGCAATTCTAGGATTTTAACACAAAATCGGCACAATACTCACACCTCAGCTGACTTCGGACTTTTCTTGAAAGTGCATGTTTCTATATCTAGAAGAAAAAAAATAGCTCTCAAATATTTTTGGTTCAATGCTTCAGAAGGAGGCCAGTGGTGGGTCAAACCCATCCAACTGGAGTTAGAATCTATACTTTCCCTCAACTCCTTTTAGGTCCATGAGTAAATTGTATTATGTTTGACACAAAATCAGTATCTGTCATGCACTCTTAGGCAAATGATAATTTTCTACGGAAAACTATTTCCTTAGTGTTGGTAAATCTTCAACTGCTGTTGACAGATTCAATTTTTGCAAAGCACCAAAAAGTCTAGAAGGTGTGGGCAAGTATAATTCAGCTTAGCAGATATTATTGAGCACTTAATACCCGTCATTTGCTTGTTTGTTCTCAGGTTCAACCCCCTCCTACCCTTTCTCTGCAAACAAACCCTCCATGTTTAACTCTATGAGTTAAATTCAACCAATAAAAATCATGTTAGGAGATAGGAACATTAGGAAGTATGGCGTAGACATTTTTGGTGCCCCATTCAGATCCCTGGGGGACCTTTTAAGTTTGGGGTGCCCATCTCCCAGCTTCTGAGTGTGCTGCTGCTAAAGGCTCACACTTACCATCTTCTCCATGGGACTACCTCCTACCTCACCTGGAATTGGCTCAGAGTTATACAGCCTTCTGGAATGCTTATCCAACCCCTGACTTACATAGGGTGTACAAAAGCCCATCTCCATGCCTCAAGGCAGGACAAACACTGAGATGCAATTTGTACCCCAAAGCTCCCTGCAGTATGTGGCTGAAGTTAGACCTTACCCAGGAGCCCATCCCTGCTTAAATCTCTGCCTTTCTCTATTAGACTCCCCCAGCCATATAGATTTCTCCTGAGAGCATCCCTTAGTGGATGACTTGCACACATCCTCCTGTGTCAGGCTCTGCCTCTAAAGAACCCAGGCTAGGACAGTGGGAGAAGCCTTTCCAACTCTGCTTCTGGCAAATTCTTATCAGTGGTTCTGGCTTTTTCCCTATTCTGGCTCTTACCTTAGTCATTAGCTCTAGGATCAGCTCCCTCCTGGTCATTCCAGATCCTACAAGGTGACTCAGCTACCTTCTGGAGGTTTCTCCTCCTCCAGGGATCCTCACATGCTCAGCTCTGGCTGAATTCTTGAGAGGCCCCTCTTCCAATGACCCAATTCCCTTGCACAGTGCCAACTATGGGCCTTCAGCAGCACTGCCACCCATGGTCCTCCAGCCAGAGGGTGGGTAGCAGCTTTCTGTACTTGTTTAATCTCTGGGTTGCCTCACTTTTCCCTGGTTTCTGCTTTTCCAACACCTCTGTAATTAGTTCCCTGCATTAGATTGAGCATGGACCCCTCTGTTGAGCATGGATTCTCTGTTCCCAGCTGGATACTGACTGGTACACGAAAATTCTTGCATTGTGTTGAATGCAGAAGACAGAACAAGACTTTGCTTTACCTTCAGGTTACTCAGAGGCATTAACCTGATCCTTACAACACAGGCAACCCCTGCTCTGATAGAGGGTCTATGGGCAGGAGGCTGGGGAGACAGCACACAAGCATCCTAGGCAGGGCTGGTTGTGAAATGGGCACTTGGCAGGGAAAGAGTCCCCTGGGGAGAGACTCTGGAGCTGAATGAAGGGGAGAGATTAGGCAGGATTGCAGCCATAGGTTTTTTTATCCCCCTGCTCCAAGCCAATTTTCCTCTTTAATGATAACAGAAAGGTGTCCTGATCCTACTTAAGCCCCTCTCTTTACTCCTTCATCTGGCTGGTGCTTAGTCAATTAAACTTGTAGCTATCCAGCACAAGGACGTGAGGAGACTGGGCTCTAGATAGTGAGCAGGTGCCCTGGAAGATGCACGTGAAGACTGAGATGAACATGAGCAATTCCTGATGCACACTGAGGGGGACAGTATGGTAACAGGGCCGGAAAAAATGTTTCCAGAATGGGTCATTTCCGGAATAGCCAGTCTCTGAATCTGGGCTTTCTAAGTTACACAAGGAGTGGTTCACTCTGCTGTAGTGTTCTCAGAGTATTGTCCATGGCTGAGTGGTATCAGCATCACCTCGGAGCTTGTTAGATACGCAGATTCTCGAGCCCTTCCTGGGCCCATTGAATCAGCAAGTACTGGTTGGGTGCCCTCAGTCTGGGCTTTAACAAGATTCCAGGTGATTCTGATGCATGCTAATGTTTGAGACACACAGGTCCATCTCTTCTTGTTCTAAGGGCCTGATGAAGCCACACTTGGCATCTGAAATGGGAAGGAAACAGAACCACATCGCAGCCGAGAAGGAGGGCCTCACAGCAATAAGCACTCACCATGAGGCAGGTACACGGGTCTCTCTGCTTTCAGGCCTAATGAGTCCTCCCTTTCTGAGCTTCTATTTATGGCACTAAACTCTCCTAGTTTTTCCTTCTAATTTTCTGATTCTTGCTTCCTGGATCCTACCCACAGACTTGTTTCTTTATCACTGCTCGAGTTTTGTTTTTCCCAAGTTTTCTGGCCTTTGGTATCTCTCCCTAGCTCAACAACCAGAATTCCAGTTAAGGCCTGGAGCCTCTCCAAACAATGGTAGCAGCCTCCCTGACCTCTCCCAAGAGGCTCATGCTTCCAGCCACCCTGCCCACTGCCTCCACTGGGAACTTTCCTGAGTGAAGATCTGAGGCGTCCATGTCCTGCCAAGACACTTCCACGGCTCTCTAAAACCACAGAGGAAAGCAGTGTGCACCCAGGTACATGAATTACAACGTCCTCCATGGTCTGACTCTGAGCCTGATCTGTTTCTGCTCCTGCCTCATCTTCTGGGACTTCCTGTTCCACACAATGTGTCCCCTGTAGTCACTCCAGCCCCCCTCACTTTTGCTCTGTTTTCTTCCCTCTCACTTTTTGCATGAAATCATGGGGAATGCATCTACCCATTCAACTTTCCATATGAGAGAGACTAGCTAATTGTCCATCAAACAAATTTTTTTCCTTCTGGAAACAAAGGTAGACTCTTTTCCAGTTTCTCTTGCAGTTAGGTAAGCCACAGACTGACTTTTGGCCAACAGAATGTGTGTAGAACCCATAAGCCTCTCTTCACTCATCTGCTGACAGATGCATAGAATTTAGAGAAGGAGGGCACCATGAGAGACCCACAAGATGGAAGGAGCCTGAGTCCATGAGGGACTGTGTACAACAGAGCCCTTCCTCACACCATACCTCCTGCTGATCTTCAGTGGACTGTGGCATGCATGAGAAGTCATATACCTTCTATTTGTGATGCACATGGGAAAACAGCATCAAATAAAGATAAGAATGAAAAACAATATTAAAAAATCAGTATTTGTGAGCTATCCCTACATCAATATTGCATAATAAAACAATCCAGAACTCAGTGGCTTACAAACACTTCTATTCCTATGTTCATGGATCTGCAGGCCAACCACAGTTTGGCTCATGTGGGCTGGTCTCTGCTGGGCAGACCTGCTTCGTGCAGCAGGCTTGGCTACAGACTGCAGGTGGGTTTAGGTCTGCTCCATCTGTCTTTATCATGGCACCCAGGTTGAAGGGACAGGAGCTTCCTGGGCATGTACTTGTCAAGGCAAATCACTAGAGTCCAGGAGCCCAGCCAAACTGTGCCAGCACTTTAAATAGTACTTGCATTATTTGCTCTTTTAAATCTGCTTAGTTTCTATTGTCTAAGCAAAAGTTAGTGATTCAGGAGAATACAATCCACCCCAAAGGTGGGAGGGAGTGAAAATGTGCTGAAAAATAATCTGATAAAGTATGTGGAACCTCACAGAATTGTCACTGTCACAGCCCCTGGTCTGAGGTTCTCAGGTTCTTCCTAGGAGTGTCACTGGTCTCACCCTCTCCCCACCCTAAAGGAAAGAAAGAATTTGGTGAATTCCCCTCCTCCCCAGACTCTGCTTTTCTTTAATTTTTATGTAGTTCCCAACCTCGCCCAGCCCCCATGTGACATGAATTATGAAAGGCATCTCAGGCATAACAAGCTCTCAGACTCTGCTACAGATAAGGCAGACTGTGACCCGCATGTCACCATGGCCCCTAAATCATGCTGAGCTAATTATAAGCCTACCCATTTCTCTCTTACACTATAAAGCATATTCATAATGCAAGTGTAGGAATTCAAATTCACAGGAAATGCTCATTCTAAACATTTGTATTGTACTAGTAGTAGATGATTCCTAACACCTCTCATAACTGGCATATGCATATTAGAGTACTTTCTCACATTAGCAGGTGTAAGTTGCACTGACCCTTTTCTCTAGGAAGATCTCTTTTTCACTGAAGTAAGTCTGACTGCACATTCAGAGAAGGATGGGAGTTGAATCAGAGCCTCCCAGGAGCCCAGCTGTCTCATCATAATTCCTATCTTAGCAGGCTCCTGACATGCACAGAAGCTGACTGAGCAGAGATGTCTAAGTGTCACATCAATATTTGTTTCTAATTCCTCTATAGTGCTTAAAATTTTGGCTGGCTGGTCCCATGGTTCCCCAGCTTGTTGAAGTCAGGGTTCTCCAGAGAAACAGAACCCATAGGAGATAATCAATAGAAGATAAACAGATAGGGGCATCTGGGTGGCTCAGTTGGTTGAGTGTTTGCTTTCAGCTCAGGTCATCATCTGAGGGTCCTGAGATCGAGCCCTGCATCAGGTTCCTTGCTCATTGGGGAGTCTGTTCTCCCTCTCTCAGCTCATGTTCTCTCTCTCTCTCTCTCTCTCTCAAATAAATAAATAAAATCTTAAAAAAAGAAGACAGATAGATGATAGAGAGAGATACAGAGAGAGATCTAGAAAGAGATTGATCATAAGGTATTGGCTCATACAATTATGCAGGCTGAGAAGTCCCATGATCTGCCATCTACAAACTGGAGATCCAGGGAAGCTGATGGTGTAGATTCCAATCTAGTCTTGAAGGCCTGAGGACCAGGAGCCTCAAGGGCAGAAGTTCAATATCCTAGCTTAAGTTCAATATCCTAGCTTATGTGGTCAGACAATGAAAGAGAATGAATCCAACCTTCCTCCACATTTTTATTCTCTTCAGGTTCTCATTGGATTGGATGGTGCCCACTCACACTGGAGAGAACAATCTGCTTTACTCAGCGCACCGATGCAAATGTTAATCTCTTCCAGATACACCATCACAGACACACCCAGAAATAAGGACTCATCACATTTCTAGGCATTCTGTGGCCCCACCAACTTGACACATGGGATTAACCATTACACAATTCAAAACTATCTTTCTCCACCTCTCTCAAAGCTAGCTCCTGGCCACTGGGAGGAGAAGCTCCTTCTCTTCCCCATCCACTGGCATATGGGGATAATATGGTGAGAGCTGGAGCAACCATGTTGGACCAGCCATCTTGGACCCAGAGAAACTGAAGCTGGGTTGAGAAGGCAGAACAACAAGATAAAAGAAGCCCGGGTCCTCGTGCCATGGAGCTGTGGTATCAGCCCTACCCTGTTCATGTTCAGGTTTTTGTAGGAGACAAAAGTAAACGTCTCTCTAATGGAAACCACTGTTCTATCTGGTCTTTCTTATGCAGCCAGAACCTGTATCTTAAATAATATACCAACCTTTGTGTCTATCTATACATAGCCAAGTACTTTGTATTCTCTTTGGACATGAACACTGGCCCTTTCATTGGACATTCATGAAAAAATATTGGGCAACAAACACATGCAAGACATTGAGCGATGTGCTTAAGAGACAAGAGTGTCTACACCAGATTTTGTCTCCTAACCCTCCTTGTTCCGTGCTCACCTGAGCTTTGGCCATGTCACTAATCCCCAACACATTTTCACGTCTTTACACCTTAGCACACAGTCTCTCATCTGCCTGGGATGCCAGCCTTCCCCATTTTAGCCAGAAGAACTCCTACTCACCCTTCAAGTCTCTGCATCTAGGAAGATTTCCTCCATGGCCAGAGTGGAGTTCTTTGCCTTTTGAGTTTCTCCAACACTTCTTTACATGTAACTTTATCAGAGAATTTGACATGTTTGACAATGGTCACAATGCAAGGTCTTCAAAGGAAGAGACTCTATCTCCAGTCCACATTCAACAAACAATGACTGAGCTCTTGGCATGTACCACCCCTTGCACTAAACATTGGTGATTGAGCCAAAAGACACCGAATTCCTATTCTCGTGGGGCTGATGGCTTAGCAGATGGAAGAGTAATTGAATTAGCACACAAAGGAAATGTCTAACAGTGACAGGTGCTGAGAAGAAGCAGCCCTGGTTTTATAAGAAGTCATGACAAGGGATCTAACATAGTCAGAGCTTAAGCACACAGAAGACTCCCCTTCGAGTGTCATGCTTGAGCTGAATCTGAAGGCTCTAATTCATCTTGGGGCCATGACAAGTACCCAGAAGGGCGCTTGACACATAGGAGATGCTCATCAAATATTGGCTGGAGGAAGTGATAATAGGCTATTGACAAATGTTTTGGGTCATAATTACATTTTCATAGCATTGCATGGCTTAAGCCCCTGACACATTTTATCACTTAATCGCACAATAATAAAATATATTCTGTGATTAGTATTCTCACTTAATAGATGAAGAAACAGAAGCAGAAGAGGTTATGTAATTTTTCCAAGGCTACACAGCCAGAAAGAGGTGGAGCTGTGACTCGAACCCAAGCCGTCGGGCTGGCGTCTCGGCAATTAGCCACCGCATTGCCATGCACCTGTGTCATGTCAGCTGCTTGGCTTGCATTATTTCATCTCACATATCTCAACCCAAACAAGGGGGCTTTTCCTCCTTTTGTAGATGCCAGAATTAGAAATGAGGGATAAAAGTCTCTTCACCCAAAACAATAAGGTCAAGAATAGAGTCAAGCTTGGCCCCCCACAAACCTGTACCTGGATTCTCTTCAGGCGCCAAAGTGCCCTCTGGAGCCTGAGAGGGGGACAGTGATGGCAAGAGTTTATGGGAAAGGAAGAAGATGAAAAGAAGGAGGAGGGGAAGAGGAGGGGCTCAGGCCCCCGTTGAGATCCTCTACCCTTTTCTTGGGACTTGGCTCAGGGCTGTTAGAGAATAATGCAGAAGTTAAAGGCAATCAGCTCTTCACGAACACCCTGGAGCCCTTCCATTTCTTTATTGCGCTCTACCTTTGCCGTGTCACTTTGCATTTGTAAAAAGCATCGCAATCACTTGTAATACCGCCTGATTACAAGCTCAGTCTATTTTCCTATGCAAATAGGACGCTGCCCATAGTATGAAAATGTTATAGAAAATTACTTGGACTCAATGGATTTTCTTAAAAAAAATTACAAGTTGCATCTGCAGAGTTTAAATCCAGGTTTTTTTCCTCCCCAAATGGATGGAACTAATATTGAGCTATTGTTAAATGCTCCAAAAGGTGTGTGAGCAAAGAACCCACCAGAGAGTGGGAGGGGTCGCGGAAATCTCTGCTGACTCAGCTCCTGAGCCGCAAGATGCAAAGTATCGAGACCCAGCTGTCTGTGCACATTCCATACCAATCATGTTAATTGGAAACTGGAAAGAGGAAATGGTCACAATCAACACATTTATCACCCAGAGGGCTGAGCATTTCATAAATTTAATCCAGCAAAGGAACTGGAAAATAGGATTGATGCCTGTAAGAATCCGGGGCAGGGAAGGGGCCCCTCTAAACAACATTTGCAGCGATATGGCTGGGAGTGCTGGAACATATTTTATTTGAAGCTATTAGAAATATGAAAAGGCGGCTTCCTCCTGGCTCCTGGCTGAAGTATTGTAGCTTTTTTTCTTAATGGTCTTTATGAAAGAAGATCAATAAAGAGACACAAACAGGGTAGTTAAGTTTAACGGTGGTAAAAACCAGACACCTGAATGTATGTAATTTATTTTCCTAAAAACTCACCCAATTGAGGCTGCTATTAATTAGCATGGAAATGTATTGCAGAGCCAAGACTGCATGAGGTTTGCTAGCTTGGCTACTTTATAAAAAGGAAAAACAAAACAACCAGAAAAAATCTTTGTCACTTCATTGTAAAAGGAGGTGGAGGAAAGTCATCAAAACAGCTTGGAGGGGAGAGGGGAGGGGGGATTGGTTAACCCGGTGATGGGTATTAAGGAGGGCATGTACTGCATGGAGCACTGGGTGTTATACGAAAACAATGGATCGTGGATCACCACATCAAAAACCAATGATGTATTGTATGGTGACTAACATAACATAATAAAATTAAAAAAAAAAAAACAGCTTGGAGGCTTCATCTGGAAACATAAGTGTGTAAGATCCCAGCTCTGCAGAATTTGGACAGGAGCCTTGTTCCACCAGGGGTTGGGGGCAGGAGCGGCATGGGGGAAGAGAAAGGCACACCAGTTGAGGACCTACTGTGGCCAAGGACGGGGCTGTGTGCTTTACAGATGGCAGGCACTTGTGATCATCCTCATTTCTCAGACAAGAAAATCGGGGCTCAGATCAGCTGAGAGCCTTGTGGCCCAAGAGATCCCTGATTAAAGAACAGTCAAGATCAAACACTGGTGTGCCAGTTGCAAGGCCCATATTTGACCAGTGGTTGGGTGTTTCTCAATACATGGTCCACATTCCACTAACTACTGTGTTTTGTTTGCTTCTCAGCTGCCAAATAGACCACGTACCTGGTTCCTGGAACATCAAGGAGGCAGAACCTGGAAACGAGCAATTACAGTAACTT
This sequence comes from Leptonychotes weddellii, assembly GCF_054177405.1. Taxonomy (NCBI): domain Eukaryota; kingdom Metazoa; phylum Chordata; class Mammalia; order Carnivora; family Phocidae; genus Leptonychotes; species Leptonychotes weddellii. The sequence goes on from NC_138372.1 coordinate 163,889,970, forward strand.
CCCTAAAGCCTTCATTTGTCTGTCTGTGGAATGAGTAGAGTTCTCCACTTACTGCTTGGTTTATTTGCACTATTCATCACCGCAGGCCTGAGTGGGGATGAGTCAATAAAACTCAACTGAACAACTACAGTATCTACAGCAAGCTATCACTCAATAAATATTTAACAAAGAATGTGGCCAGAGCTACACAGATTGTTGAAGGTGATCTGACCAAACCACATTATATCCGCACACATTTGAGAAAGATATCCCTTAAGGAGTTGCTTGCTTTTTTCCCCTTTCTTTCCTTCCTTCCTCCCTCTCTCTCTCCCTACTCCCACCCTCTCTTCCTCCTTTCCTCCCTCCCCTCCTCCCCCCCTTCCTATATCCCTTCTTTCCTTCCCTTCCTTCCTTCCTCCCTCCCTCCCTCCCTTCCATCCTTCCTTTTTTTCTTTTTTTTTTTTGAGAGTGGAAACACACTCACTTGACTTTGTGAGTATGGTGTACTAGAAAGAACCAGGTTCTATTGTTGGGAAGAGAAGGTCGGACCTCACTTTCGCTGTTCATTTCCTGTGTATCTTTGAGCACATTACTTCACCTCCACACCCGCAGGTTTGCTGTCTGTAAAACAGAGTACAGCCTGGCTTTCCATAGGGCTCTGTGGAAAGAACACACAGGACGGTGTCTGGAGCCCTGGCAGGTCATAGCAATGCTCACTCCGTAAGTGCCAGTTCCCTTCTCTTAAGTGCCTCTTCAACTGTTAGGATATAACAGTAACTTCTGAAGTTCTGAAGAACAATAAACTCGCCTCACAACGTGTTCTTTCACCTGGTCTTTGCCCCAAACTTGTGAGGTTAGCGGGACCGGGCTGGCCTCCCCACTTGCACACACCGAGGAGCACATTAAGGTAAACAAGGGGATGAGACCCCCTGTCTGAGACCACACAGCTCATAGGGGTTGCCTTGGGCCGCTCCTGGATCCTATGTGCTGGGGTGCCAGGCCCTCTCACTGCCAGCACCCCACATTTGCTATTTAACAATGTCCACCCTTTCCCCCCATTCATATTGTTACCTGATACCCTTTTGCACCCCTCATGTCCTCATGTAGAAAATGGGAACAGTAAGGTCACCCCCACAGGGTTACTGTGCCAAGCTGAGTGCCTACTGTGTGCACTGGACCCAGCACTGTGTCAGGCAGGGTTGAGCTTATTAGACTGTGATGTCATTGTGATTGTCCCGTGGTGATCACGACGAGGGTCAGTGAGTGTGGGTGCTCGCATTTAGACGGTGATAGGAACACCTCATTTCCAAGTATTCCTTTTGCATACACGGATATATGCACACAGGGTGGAAGAAGGAAGAAAACCAGGCTGTTTTGCCATCTACATGTAAAAATCACTCTGAAACACTTCTCTGCTTCCTCAGATGGAGGAAATATTAACAAACAATGCCACAGATTGAAGGAGTAATGCAATGGCTGCTAAGGAGCCCACGGGCGGCCATCACTTGGTATGAAACTCTGACTTGCCAAATGGTGTCTTCCTTCAGAAAGCAGAATTTCTCTCCAAAAAGAGGCAAAGGAAACGTTCCCGTGATTAACAAGGTGCCAACATGCTGGCCAGTCATTCAGAGAGTCAGCAAACATGGCTAACAGCTGGCCTGAAAACATTGGGAAAACAATTTATGAGCCTCTGCTTGAGTCAGAAAAAGGGAGGCTGCAAGTTCTGGCATCATAAGCATATTTCTTACTTGCTTTGTCCCAAGAAAAATCTTCACCGAGATGAAGAGGTTTGTTTCTTTGATGCTCCTACATCCTGATTAGAGAAACATAAACCCTTTTGTAATTACCCCTGCAATCCAGCGGCCACCGGCCAGGAGACAAGGCCATACTGTCCCCATGCCGTAAACAGCGGTTCCCTAATAAACCAACTCTGGATTGATGTTCACTGGTTCAAAGGGCCCTGGAACCCACTGAACATTTCAGATGGATGATAATGTAGCTTCTGGTCAAGCTGATTATTAGGTAGTCACTGGAGCTGAATTACAAAGAGGAGATGAAGAAGAAGGGAGGGAGGGAGGGAGGAAGAATTTATATACTAGAAAGAAGAAAGAGTCTCTATGGAGAAAGAAAGACAGAGAGGGGGCCAGAGCAAGGGTGAGGATCAAGGAATCAGAGTGGATAGTGGCCCCCAGTTATGAAGCCTGTATTAAGCACCAGACAAGCTGTCAAGGACCACACACACATTTTCTTATTTAATATTAAAGATAGAATTGGGGCGCCTGGGTGTCTCCTTCAGTTAAGCGATCAATTTTTGGTTTTGTCTCAGGTCATGATCTCATGGGTTGTGAGACTAAGCCTCACCTCTGGCTCCATGCTCATCTGGAAGTCTGCTTAAATATTCTCTCCCTCTGCCCCTCCCTCCACTCTGATATATCCCTCGCTCTCTCTCTAATAAATAAATCAATCTTTTCAAAAAAATAGAATTGTAGGGGCACCTGGGTGGCTCAGTTGGTGAAGCATCTGCCTTCGGCTCAGGTCATGATCCCAGGGTCCCGGGATCGAGCCCCACATTGGACTCCCTGCTTGGCCGAAAGCCTGCTTCTTCCTCTCCCACTGCCCCTGCCTGTGTTCCCTCTCTCCATATCTCTCTCTCTCTCTCTGTGTCAAATAAATGAATAAAATCTTTTTAAAAATTGTAAATGGAAACTGTCACTTTAGACAAAGGAAATGGACACAAGCAGGTTAAATAATGTAACAAAAGTCACCCAACAAGTAATTGGAGGAACCAGATTCGAATCCAGGAGGGCAGAGAGGAGGAAGAAAAAGAAAGGAGAAAGTGGGGGAATCAGTTTGGGAGAAGTGACTGACAGAGATGCTCAGCTTCTGTGTTGGAAAATTAGTGGCTTCTCCATCATAGGCAAATGGGCATAAACAAAGAGTCACTTGAATTGTGCCAAGCTTAGCTTTCCGCCCCACAAAGTGAAAACTCCCATTAGAAGTGAATCTAGGCTGGAAATTCATGCTCACTAACAGGGACAGAGAACATCAGCTCGATGGGCCAATTCTTTAGCAGCAGCCACTGTCTGTTAATTCAAAGACTATGGAAGGATTTTATAAGCCACCACAGCCCTGGGCTGTTTTGCATGATAGAAAGGAAAACTCCAGCGAGCAGGGACATTCCACCACCCATTTGGTCCAAAGAGCTAGGAATATATCAAAGTTCTAAGTAATCACCCTTTTATTGGGCTGGGAGAAAGGGGCACTAAATAGCACAATCAACCTATAATCACAGTAGATGCATTTTTTTTTCACTAAAAATAAATAGGAATGCAAGGAACAAAGGCAATAGGACTACATAAAAGCAGCTCAGACTTTCTATGGTTCAAGAACAAAAAACTAGTTGAAGCAAAGACACTAGAAAGGAAGAAGGGCAAATATGCTCCCTTATGCATTCTTCAAACTCTCAGTGCTTCTCCCTGTCCTAGGCACCAGGAATACTCTGTGCTCAAGGAACTTGTCATCCAGGTAAGTATGGAGCCAAACTTCCCACCTGGTTACTCTGACCTCAAGTTCCAAGGATTTTTCTTCCTCACTGCCATTGATCCTATTGACCCTAATGCTCAGCTTTGCTTCAACCAAATACTTAATAGGTGTGGTTTTGGCATCTTTGACAGAAGCTTCTTATAAAACAGAAGAGACACATTAAAAAATACATCAAGCATGAGTGTGTTTATTCATTCAATGCGTGTCTACGGAGCCCTGGACAACAGGGGCCCCGCAGTGGATGAGGTCTTTGTCTTCATGGAGGGGACCCCCAAAGGGACCCAGATAAAGCCCAAGGGACTGAGAAAAAAAATGCAAGCCTGAGGTGTGCTTGGAAGCTCTACTTTAATAAGATGCAAGTGCACTGGGCTGGAGCCAGGGACAGTGGCCCTTTACACATTTCTCTCCTTTAGTCCTCAAGTCAATTTAGGTGCAGGGACCTATATCAGACATGACCCTAAGCAAGGGGCTTTCTGAGAACACCCTGCAGGTCAGTAGCCAGAAGTACTGACCCTTAGAGAATTTTTTAAAAATATTTTATTTATTTATTTCAGAGAGAGAGAGAGAGAGCTGGGTTGGGGGAGGGGGGGAGAGGGAGAGAGAGAATCTCAAGCTGACTCCCCACTGAGTGCCGAGCCTGATGCGGGGCTTGATCCCAGGACCCCAAGACCACGACCTGAGCTGAAATCAAGAGTCAGATGCCCAACGGACTGAGCCACCCAGGCGCCCCGACTCTTAAGAGATTTTAATGCTGCTGCCCTGTCTGGACTCCTCACAGCGATGCTGCCCCCTGACACTGAGCTATCCCCTACTCCCCATCAAGCAGTCCCCTCCAGTGCTCTGGTCATGCCAATGCCCCACTTAGGCATGCGGGGGCCGCTACTTCCATCCTCAGCTCAGGTTCATTCTTCCCCTTCCCAGCCACCCCATCTCGGTCCCACCTCCCTAACTGCAGTCACCTGTGTCCCCTAGCTGGGCTCTGAGCACTCTGTCCCTCTTTCTGCTCCTCTGTCCCAAACTCAGTGCCTGGCACACAGTGACTCCTGATGCCTCTGGGAAATGAAAACATGAAATATGAGCCACACTGCACATGTCCCACCACCCCTCTCTCTCCCCCACCTGACCCCCAGGCACACATAGCAGGAGGCCACTCTCCACACAAGCAGAGAATGGGAACTCGCGACATCTGTGCTTTGCCTCCCCCATGCCTGGAAGCATGGCTGCCACACTGATGAACACATTCCCTTTGTCAAAATCATCTTCCAAGTCCTGTCCTGCCTTCACACACTCTGCTCTTGCACCTTCAGAGCTATTCTGAGATGGCAACTCACTTCCTTGCACATTTGGTGAGTGGGTTGATGGCTTCCCTGGGGACCCATTCATTTGTGCATTAGGAGGACGCTGGGAAGGAGGTCTTGGCCTAGCCACAGGTCCATAGGTAAGACGAAGCCCAGCCCTTGTGATGGTCTCCTACACTGATGGAGTTCCTGTGCCTTTTGTGTTGCTGTGTCGTTGGCTGAAGGTGGCTCAGGAGGGGACTTTGAGCTCTGGTCGTTGTGGTAGGCAGAATAAAGTAAGCCTTCCCCCCACAGATGTGCAGAGATGTCCGGGTCCTGATTCCCTCTCCACTCCCTTCCAAGAGATGTTAGGGTCTTGCTCTCCAGAACTTGCAAATGTATTACCTTACATGACAAAAAGGACATTGCAGATATGATTGAGATGGAAAAATTATCCTGGATTATTCAGGGGCTCAACATAATCACATGGGTCTTTATTCATGAAAGAGGGACTCAGGGAGAGGGATCTGAAGACAGGGGAAGGGGTTATGAGTCAAGGGATGCAGCCTCTCTCTAGAAGCTGGGAAAGACAAGGAAGGGAGTTCTTGTCAGCACTTCTAGAAGGAAGGACACCCTGCCAACATATTGATTTTAGACCCAGTGAGACTCATATCTCCAGAACTTTGAGAAGTCTCAGAAAGAAGTCACCCCAGCAGCATAATGCAAGCTTAAAATGTATTTGAAGACTCTAATGTTTATTCTTAAAAAAAAAATGTTCATCAATCGATCTCTTCAAAATTGATTTTCCACGAAGATCTTTCAGAAAAATTTGCAACCCAGCAATATTTGCCTTCTTTCCTTAAACTTCATATTCCCGGTCCATTTCATCTCCTGTTGTCCCAGTTTGAGAACTATAGCTGAGATGGAGGTCTAGGAGGGTGTCAAGGAAGGAAGCGATCCAGTGCAAGGAATTATGTGACTTCAAAGTCTAAGATCCACCCCAAGAGAGACAGGGGGCACACAGCTGGGCAGGGCAGGTGGAAACAGAAAGCAAGAGTCACACAGCATCAAGGGTAAATGTTGTTTGGAGCCCAGAGGCTCAGTAGAGGAAAGAGGGATGTACAGAAAGAATGCAGAGGTGTCCTGCCCAGATCTGCCCTATCAACTGTGGTGAGTTGAATAGTGCTCCTCCCATCCATATCCATCTGGAAACTCAGAGACCTCATTTGGAAATCAGGTTATGAAGATCTAATGAAGTCAAGAGAGGCTGTCCTGGGTTAATGTGGGCCCTGAATCCAATGACTGGTGCCCTTACAAGAAGAGGACAGGACACACAGAAATGTACCCGGGGAAGAGGTCATGTGAACATGGAGGCAGACACAGGAGAGATGTAGCTACAAGCCAAGGAAGGCTGAGGATGGCTAAGAATAGGCCAGGGAGGATTCTCCTCTAGAGCCTTTGTAAGTAACAGGGCTTGCTGACACCTGGATCTCAGATTTCTGGCTTGCAGAACTGTGGGAGAACATATTTCTACTGTTTGAAGCCCCCCAGTTTGTGGTGGTTTGTGACAGTAGCCCCAGGAAACTCATACACTGGGCAAGAGGCTAGGTCCCAGCCTCTGGGAAAATATGTCAGGGTAAGTTTCCAGTTCTGCAAAGACTAACAGAGATGCTGCAGATTGGTGGGAGTTCTTCCATTCAACTACTACCCACTGAGGCCCTGTCTGTGTCAGGTACTGGGTTGAGCAGGTGGGGGGCACAGCGTGGGGAAAATAAGTTAGAGCCTACACTAAATAGTTCTAGTGTGAATCAAAGTGTGGTCCCAGACCACCTTCATTCGAATCTTCTAGAGCAGTGCTGGTCAAAATGTAGTCTGTGGACAGGTAGCATCAGTCTCCCCTGAAGCTAGGCCCCATCCCATACTTACTGAGTCAATCTCAGGGAGAAGGATCCAGGAATCTGCATTTTTAAGATGCTCTCCAGCTGATTTTGGTGAATGCCAAGGTTCAAGAGCCCCAGGCCCAGTGATGGCAGCTTAATAGCTAGTGTACAGCAAAGTGGCCTAAGGCAAGGGAGAGTAACTCCCAGGCTGAAGTCAGCTAGACCCTTTCCAGAACACCCCTGCCCCTGCTGCTGGGTGTAGTCTGGACCTGGAATCAGAGCTGCTCTGATGACAGGTGAATATATCACTGTCCACCAGCAAGGGACAGAGGGGGGTGAGGGTGGGAGTGGGATATTCGTGCTGGTCAGAAGCTTCCACAGCCTTTGTCCAAATCTGGTGCGCCCCACTCACTCCGTCTTCCCTCCCAACTCCTAGTCAGTTCCCACGGAGTCTTGCGGCTGAACCGGCTAAGGGAGAGCTTGCAGAGGCCGCGGTGGGTGGCAGTGGGGATTACCAGCACTAGGATCACCAGGACCGCGACTCCCACATGCGTCTACCATCTGCCGTTTCTTAGGCACCATATGAAGTCATTTTATATAGATGGTATCCTGTTAATCATCCTCCCAACCACAGGAAGTAGAGTCTCTTGTGCCCATTTTCTAACAAGTTCCTGGGTGATGCCAATGCTGCTGATCCCTGCCCCCTGCTACACTCTGGGTAACAAGGAGATCATTTCCAGTCCACTGCATTTCTAAGCTGGGCAAAGAAGTAGGAGCCCCTCATAATTTGGTCTGTAACATGGTTAAGGTAACTGGGCTCATTGCTTAGACAACTGGGTGGATTTCAGTGAAGGTGTTGTCCGACTTGGAGGAAGCAAAATACTTCAAAAATGAATCAGGTGCAGAAACTCAGATCTGGCCAGCTGTGTAGACACTGTCACTTCTCTCTTTGCCACCCTCACCCAGCCTCAGGCAGTCAGGACCTGCCCCCTGCAGAAGCTGCCCCAGTTGGTCCCTGGGCCAATAGTGAGCAAAGTGTGTACAAGATGGCAGCGATCCCACTCCTGCAGCAGATGGATCCCAGACAACTGTCCTCAAACCAGGGCTGCTGACTTGGGCTTGGTCCATGGCCTCTTGTGGTATGTCTGCACCAAGGACTGGCCACCTAAACATTTCCCTTGGCTTTCATGACTTCATTTCTAACTTGACTCTGTTTTCTTGGCCTCTTGCCCTTCTACTCTCAGTAGCATCTACACTGGCCTGTGTTCTCCATCAGGAGCATGATGCTCCTACCTGCCTGGCTCAGAGCATGTATTCCCAGCTGCCCAGGGGCTCTTGCTGCCAGGCTAGGCCCATTATATCCAACCTCCTCCACTGAGGAGTCCTCCTGCTTCCCTGAGACATTGCTACTGGGCCCACCCATTCCCTCAACCAACCCAGAATCAGCCTAGTGCTCTAAACTTGCAGTCCGTCCACCGATCTTGGCTCTCCCTTCTTCCTAAAAACATCTCCTTAAGTGACAGTCTTTGCATTTGATGCCATACCCTTAGGTATAATGAAGTCTCTTTGTTCCCTCATGGTGTTTCAAATGAAAAATGTTAGAAAAAATCCAAACATCCATTCCTTCAATGAACAGAAATAGCTGGGAATCATTCTTGAGTATGAAAGTGGTAATGTGTGGTAAAATCTATAGGAAGTTAGATTTTATTTAGATTTAGTTGCCATGCTAACTTTGTGTGCAGAGAGGGATTAAGTTTGTCATTTTATAAGATAAGGACATCTAGAGTCAACATCTCTGGGCAAGGTTGACTGCATTCCTTTGGGTAAAATACAAATGTTGTTGGACCAAAGAAGGAAAGAGGACAGGAGCATCGGTTTTTAACTCTGTAAACACCATATCTCATATTTGATTAATCATGACTAGCAGCAAATACAATAATGGGATGAACAAATATTGAATGGTAGATTATGAATCAGTGAATTATTAAGCTTAGGCAACTCTCACTCCACTCCCTCAATCCAAGTTCTGTGTCCTTCAGCTCAAATGTTGTATAGACATGGCCCCTGCCACAAGGTTGGCCTCATGGGGAGAGAACATGACAAAAAGATTGACAGTTTGGGTCTGTGTCTCACGAGAACTTACATTCAAGTCCTACCCTACTACTAGGAAGCTCTACCATCTCATCCAAATTATGTAACTTCTCTCAGCCTTGGTTTCTCAATCCTCCAAACTACAATGATCATATCACCAATCTCAGTGGTTATTTTGAGGGTGAAATGAGGTTTTCAGCAGGACTCCAGAGTACTCCTTGAGGTTTGCTGAGCCCCATCTAACCTGTCTTATGTGGATAATCAACCCCTCTTTTTTATGACTTTTTCTTTTAGGCAAGGAAACCCAAGGTGGGGTCTTAGTCCTGCTGGGAGGTGACAGTGACCTGGAGGCTCAGGTGGGGTTGGGGCAGAGCCCCGTGCAAGACCAGAAATGAGGCTGATATGAAATCGATGATAATTACTATTCTTGACATGGCTGAACCATAGCGTTAGTCTGGAGACTTTTAGTCAGATGTCTTTTACAGCACCCCTAAAAACATGAGATAGGAGCATTCATGAAGAGTGGGAGCCAGTAAGAGGGGTGCAGCAGCACCTCCTTGTCCAGCAGAATTTTGTGTGGGCTCCTATCAGCACTGTTGTGTGTGCTTACCTTCCCTTGTTTGGCTTTCACGGTATCTTTGGACCCATTTCTAGCAACTCAGAGCCACCTGATCACTCATACATCCATTCAACTGATAAATGATGATCGAGTGTCCACTGCTATGAACGGTGAAGAATGTGAACTCTGGCTCCAGAATGCCTGGGTTCAAATCCCACCTCCACCAGAGTCCCTGTTTGGATCCTTTTCATTTGAGCTTCTTTAGGAAACCTGGACAGGTGGGTTTTGCTACCAGCCCCCGAGTATAATCGAGACTCTCTGGCATACCAGCCCACTCGCTGTTACTGAACATGTCTACAGGCTATGTCCCATGGCCTCACATTTGGATGACCTCTTCCTGCCCCTCTAACCCATGGGACTCCTCCTATCTAAAGAGAGCCAACTTAAAAGCCTTCCTCTGTGTCACCATAGCCCTGAGACTGGTTCTCCATGAAACAATCCTTGCCACTGAGAACAGTGTGGTGCTGGGGGACAGCAATTCTCAATTTCCCATTGCCATATCAAGCACCAAAGCCATAGTGCCTCCATTATTTCTTTGAGTCTCTGTGGTCATTCTGAACAGCATTTTCACTCTGCCAAAAATGTATTTCCTCATTCCCACATAGTGGGGGCAGTAAGTTAATAAACTACAAACAGGGGGTTCAACAAGCATATCCTCTTTGTTTTTTGCATCTAACCCCCTTTTCTCTGGGCCTCCATCCCACTGGGTAGAGGAAACACACACTCACTCCGTGTATCTCAACTTGCCGATAATGGCTAACTCATCCTCTAATTTTCTAGAATGTCTCTGCTATGTAAAAAATTCCTCAGTCTTTCTGAGATTCTCCCCCCTCCTGGCCATTTTGGGGTCTTGTGAAGAGGGAATGTCAGTATTTTAGTGGTGGCCTAGATAGAGAAAATTTGGGTCCTAGGGTGGGGCCTTGTGCTTAGGAGTCCTCATAGTCTAATTAGGGAGGTCACTTTCTCTGCTCGTCGCAAGGCTGACATTTGCTGCTAAGATCTGGGGCTGGTGATGCAGACAGAGGGCAGTGAGGAGGCTCCTCTCCTCTTTTCTGTTAGGCCCATCTCAGCTCTGTTTCTCTGCTTTGGCTCAGGACCGAGGCCAGCGGCTTCAGCAATCTGCAGGATGGCCCATGCTGGCTCCTGGCTCTCTAGCCTCAGCTACTGTGTGCCTTGTCTCCTCAGGAGCAAACAGAGATGTGTGTTCCCTTCTGCACGGCTGGAGCTGAGGGGCCTTGGAGTGCTCCCTCTGGCCCCCTCTTAGCTCTTCCTGAATCCACCCTGGGCCCTTGCCACCCACCCAGCTTCCCCGGGGCCACGTGCTGGTGTGTGGGTGCCCTGCGGGGAGTCTTGTCCCAAAGTTCTAACGGGGAAGTGGGTCCTAAGACCTGTGCATCCTGCTTTCCCTACACTTTCTCTGGGTTTTCTCTCCTGGCGTTGCCATCCTGGACTGAGCATGGACAAGCGAGGGATGCTTAGCCCTAAGGTCCAAGCAGACCCTTCCCCTGCTCTCCTCTGAACCCATCCCCTGCCCAACACAGAGGCTTCCTTCACCTTAGGGCTTACAGATAAAATGTAACACGCAATATTTTCGTTTCTGAAGTTGGACAGCCCTGCTCAGCCTTCTCCCTAGGGTGGGGTGTAAGGGTGAGTGGGAAACTCTCCTGAGTCAGATGTTGCTTCTTTCCCAGTTTTGTCCTAGATGGTGGCCTTCTCTTGCCATGAGTCACTGAACATCACACCTTCATAGTGGACGTGACACAGAAAGAAAAACCAGCTTCCTGAAAGGTGAGGTGCTGTGGGAGGTTGCAAAAGACAGAGGCTCGCAGGAGGTCATCTAAAGCTAACTTTTTGGAATCAGACACCTCCAAATTCCAATCTCGGGCCAGTGTGCTCTGCCTGTCTGAGCCTCAGCTTTCTCATCTAAAATGGAGGTAATAATAGCATTCATCTAGTAAGGCTGTTGCAAGAACTCAATATATATGAAGGAGCTATTGCAGAGTAAGTGGTCAAGAAATGGTTTTTGAATGAATAAATCTTCCCAGTGACTCTGCAAACTTTCCCATCGGTGTTAATGAGAATATTGTGACTTACTTGCAGCTTCTACAGAGTAAAGAAGACCCTCCTTCAGCTATTTCCTTACTTGGAACTTGGCCACGAGTGGCGGAAGGCAAGGGCCGAGACACACATTGACCACATGTGACCAGCAGGTGCTTTGCGGGCGTCACAGGGTTCATTCCTCATGGCTATCCTGCGAGGCAAGCAGGGTTATTCCCCTGGACAGAAGGCAAAACCAAGGCTCTCGGGAGGACAGCTGGGCAAATCCTGAGCCCGCACAACCCGCCTGTGCTCCCCAAGTGCAGCCACAGCCCGCCCCGCCCCTGTGCTGACAGCCTGCAGAAGTGATGCCATGTGGAGCAGGCAGACCCGCAGAGCAGTTCGCTGGGCGTGTACCAAAAACAGTCAACAGCAGGTAGACGGAGAAGCCACAAGTTTGCAGAGAAACTGACGCAAATTGAGAAGCACCAAGGATTCGCTCCGGAGCCCGGTCCCAGTCCTCTGTCAGCTGGTCACCTGGGGCTGTTCTCCTTGTCCTGTGCTGTCCCCTCTTTAAGCGCATTCAGATGTCACCTTTGCATAACTGCTTCCATGGTGTATCATGGACCTGAGCACGTATTTTTTTTTATTTATCAAAGTGAGATCATGTCTCCTTAGCTCTAAATTGAGGACAAAAGATCCTCCTGTGTGTCTGCCTCCTCCACTGGCCCTGAAAATCTGATGTAACCAGAGTAATGCTAACAGCTAACACTCATGTAGCTCTTACTGTGTGCCAAGTTTTGCTATGAACATATATGATAACTCGTGAAATGCTCATATCACAATGTCAGATCCTATTATTCTCATCCTCATGTTACAGATGAGGAAGGCAAAGCCCAGAGAGGTTAAGTAACTTGTCCAAGTTCACACAGCTAGTAAGGAGTAGAGACAGGAATGGAACCCAGGGAGCCCGATCACAGGCTTTGTGCTCCAGAGGGGGTGAGAGTGCTCACTGGAAGTTTCTGGGGTGGGGTTTATGGGCATGTTAGAGTCAGACCTGGCCTCGCTCCACCTGACTCCTCCCATGCACGGGAGCTTAACCGGCAGATCTAGCTAATTATTAGCCATGCAAACTTTCTAGCTCAGACCCTTGTAAATCTTGCCTTTCATAACATTAATACTCAGGGAATACTCTAATATTTAAAAATGTTTTTTAGGGTGCCTGGGTGGCTCAGGCAGTTGAACATCCAACTCTTGGTTTTGGCTCAGGTCATGATCTCAGGGCCATGAGATCGAGCCCCGCGGGCTCCGAGTTCAGCAGGGAGACTGCTTCAGATTCTATCTCTCCCTCTCCCTCTGCCCCTCCCCCTGCTCGTGCGTGTGTGCTCTAAATAAATAAATAAATAAATAAATAAAATCTTTAAAATAAAATAAAATGGCTTTCCATTACTCTTAGACTCAGTTCAGCTGCTTGCCCATGCCTCAGATGCTTGGATGTAACCCTTGCCTCCAGCCCTTCTTTCATTTCCACCCATTCTCTTCCTGACCCCCCCGCTCCCCGCTAAGTGGGATTCCGGGAACTTACTGCCATTCTGTTAGCTGACATTCCAAGCTCTTCCCCCGAACTGCCATGCCTCCTCCCTGAAATACTCTTCGCTGGGCTGTTCATGCAGCTCTCTCTCAGCTTCCAGGTCACATGGAGCATCCCCTAAAGGGCCTCCCCTTCCCCAAACCGCCCCCGCCCGCCCGCCACCTCCTCTGTCTCATCACTTACCCTACTTGTTGCTCGGGTCCCCTAGGTAGTGTTGCCACCCTTGCTCACAAGCTCTGTCCTCAGGGTTCACAGAAGCCTCTCTGGAGAAGCCCTGCACTTTAAGCTCCTTTATCCACTGTTGTTTGGGTTCTGGACCTTCTGGGGCCAGCCTTACAGCTGGGACATCCAGGTCCCTGACTGCCTGGCCCCTCCATCTCCCCTTCCCACCATAACCTGCAGCTGTAACCTCTCCGTGCCTCTGGGGCTCTTCATTGGGACCCTTTGTACTATTAGTTTTAGGACTTTCATTTGGTTGGACAGGCCAGGTATGAGTAGAGTGATGGCCGAGTCTGTAGTGTGGCTTCTGGGACCTTGTGTAATCCTCTCAGAAAACCCTCCCTCCTACCAGACAGTGCCTTTGATTTGTTGTACCATGGACAGATTTCCCTGCCACAGGGGGAGCTTATTGGTGAACTGTGACCTGCTAACAGAGGGGGGTGCCATGGTTCCAATGGCACCTAGATGTCCATGATGCCCGGCCCGTGACAGAGGAGAACAGGAGACTGTGGACACCAGATCTAGGTGTCGCTGGGATGTGGACTGCTTTCTCCAGAAGAAGCCTGGCACCACCTAACTGTCCTCATGAGAAATGAGATCCTAGAGCCACTCTGGGGACAGCCAGCTCTGTGGGAAAGAGTCAGTAGACTCAGGTATGAGTCCTACCTTTACCACTTAGTTGCTTAATAGATGTTTGAACTTGGACAAGTTATGTATATTCCCAAGCCTTTATTTGCTCCTGTGAAAAACCAGAATAATAGTATCTATCTTACAGTTGTTTTGCTGAAAAAAAAAAAAAGTACATGATTGGGCACATGCCTGTCACAATGTAGATTCTCAATAAATGTCCCATACTCCCCGGTCCTTCTCCGTGCCCAGAGTTACCCCTCCATAAGTGTTCGGGGGGGAAAAGAGGAAGGAAAGATACTGCTTCCCCATCACCAGCTCAGTTCACAGGGATTCCAGAACTCCAGCTGAGGAATTTGCAGAGTACCTCGTCAGGACTAGAGAAGCCCAGAACAAACCTGTGTTCCCCAGAGGAATATTTCCAGAGTGAATGAAAGATGAGTGTTACTGCACATTGGTGAGGCAATGTCTGTTATTTGAATTAGGATGAACAAGTAAACACATGGTTCACACTCTAAATAAAACCAGAGACATTTTCTCATCAGCAGTCTTCATAATGTGAAAGACAGCCCACTTAGCACCGGAAAGACGTTCACTGACCAGCAATGACACGGAAATCTCTACATGGACCACTCCTGTCTCCTCCCTTCCATGCTACCAGAATTGCAATCAGATATGGAAACTGAAACTCAGTTCAGAGTGCCCATCAGGAGACACAGTGATCCAGGATGGGACTGTAAACCCTGGGGTGCCACCATGCTGGTCAGGGTCTCCCCAGGCACATCTCTCTGGTCCTCCTCGGCGCCCAAAGGAAATGTGCCATCTAGCTGTGTACTCTAAAAGAGGCAGTCCACAGAATGGGAGGAGCCCAACATTTCTACAAAACCACAGGTAATGTCAAGGTCATCAGACCGGGTCTTCTTTCCCTAAAAGCCGTAAGTCTTGGCTCATCAGTATAAAAGAAATCAGATGGGAAAATCTATTTTCTGTCCATACCTCCCCCCTTTCTATATGGCTTTAAGGAAAAATAAAAAATAAATTAGTCTGGGTGATTATTATCACCTTTATCATTACAGGACTTTAAACTTCACAGTGATGTGTCCAGGCTAAGTCTTAATAACTGAGGAAGGAACAGCTTGACAGAGAAGACCAGGACTGAGGGCATTTGGGAAACTGTCCCAGGTGTACAGGACAGAATGAGCCAAGGTATTCTCATCCACTCGTTTTGTTTTGGTTTTTTTTTTGGTTACTTACTTTTTCCCCCTTCTCACTTGTTCTTTTGTTTGCCCACGTCTTTCAAACACTGACCAGCTATTAACCTAC
Organism: Leptonychotes weddellii; assembly: GCF_054177405.1. Classification (NCBI taxonomy): domain Eukaryota; kingdom Metazoa; phylum Chordata; class Mammalia; order Carnivora; family Phocidae; genus Leptonychotes; species Leptonychotes weddellii. The sequence goes on from NC_138372.1 coordinate 163,905,156, forward strand.
TTTTCTGAAACTAATCTGTTTCTGTGTTTTTACTTAAGTTTTTGGACTCCATCTTATCTCTGGTTAGCAGATACTGTATTTGCAATTCACCTCATTCATTCGTTCATTCATTCACCAATTCATCCATCCATCCATCCATCCAATAAGACCTTAGCATCTGCCATGTATGTTACCTGTGGGGCACAGTGATAGGTACCGAAGGCACACAGAAGGACACCACCTGCTTCATGACTTAAAAAAACTCACCGTCTAGTAGAGGAAACTGACCTGGATTGGCCAACTGTGATTTACATGAGCAAGTCAATCAGTTATCCATTTATTCATGTATTCGACAAATATACACTGAGTTCCTACTGTGTGCTGGGAACTGTGTTATATCTTGGGGGTTTAGTGAATGAACATGAGTGAGAGTTCCTGCCCTTGTGGAGTTTCTAGTCTCCAGGTGGAGAAGCTTGTGGGGTGATTGGGACCTGGGATGACTCCAAGAGGAGAGGTCATGGGAAAATTACAGGCTGTGAAAGATTTTCTTCTTCTTTGCCCGCCTTTGTGTAAGCACGAACTAACTGTCAATTTCTGGAATAGATTTTGGTTACCCATGGCAACGTCTGAAGCATGCAGTAAAGAGCAGAGGAAAGCACACATTCACACCCTCACATTAAATTATCCACATGGCTCTCTGAGCGCACTGATCAGGAACATAAAATGAGCTCTTGGTTAATTAGAAATGCTCTAGTGCTTCATCATTAGAGTGGGCGTGGTGATTTTGGAAGAGATCTTTAATTTTTTTTTATTTTGCCTTAAAATTTTTAAAATGTATTATTTGAATAAACTAAGTTATTTATAATTTTGGAAGAAGAAAAATACTCAGATTTTTAAAAGTTTAATAAGACAATTTCTTATCCTCTAGTTCTCTCTTTATGAAGTCCAAACCTTTTTTTCAAAGATTTTATTTATTTATTTGAGAGAGAGAGCACGAGCAGGGGGAGGGGCAGAAGAAGGAGAAGCAGACTCCCTGCTGAACGGGGAGCCCATGCAGGGCTTGATCCCAGGACCCTGAGATCATGACCTGAGCTGAAGGCAGATGCTTACTGACTAAGCCACCCAGGAGCCCCATGAAGTCCAAACTTCTTGACAAGACTCACAAGTACTTGTGTACTCTGAGCTTAGCCATCCCTCCAACCTGATCCTTTTGCCACTCCTCATTTTGCCTTCATTTTATTGAAAAGCTTTCACATTCCCTGATAGTCTTTATTCTCTCTGTCTCCTGGGACACTGCACATGCTGTCTTTTCTTTCTGCTTGTGACATCCTCTCTTCCCCCAACCCTCTCTCCTTCCCAGGTGTCCTCCTGTCCCCACTAACTTTAATATCACTTTCTCCTCTAATTACAGATGAGATTTTGCTTCTTCCAAGAATCTCTCTTGCCCATAAACCCACAATGGGATGATGCCTTTGCTATGGTTTCCATACCCTCCTACCATCCCCCATCAGAGTTCTAACAATATACTGTAACAATACTTTATTTAAATACCTCTTTAAATATTCTGTATTTGAGTTTATGACCCCTGGCCTACAAAATATAATTCGACCTCCTAATACGGCATAATAGGCCCTTCCTGACTTGACTCATTTCTCCTTATAATCTTGTACCAAACACACCAGCAGTCTTGCACAATTTGAAGTTGCTCAAAGATTTCATTGTATTCTGTGCCTCTAGTATTTTGGGTATTCTGGTCTCTTGGCCTCTGCAGTCCTTGCTGCATTGTTCATTTGGTGGATCCTTCTTCGTTTTTCAATATCCACCTCCTATTTTACTTCTTTGGGAAATCTTTCCAATGCCTTTCTTGCATTTCTCCCAACCAGGATGATTTCTCCATTTTGACACTTAGCCTTTTGCTCTTTCCCCCACTAGGCTATGATGACATGGCTGTGCCTGTTGTATTCATAAGGTTTCTTTCTTTTTTTTTTTTTTTGAGCCCACTATAGTAACTGTCAAGTAAATAGTAATTGAATTAGTGAATATATCAAAATCATCAATGAATGTAATTTATATTGATAATACTTGCATCAGTCAGCTACTGCTACGTAACAAACTACCCCAGAACTCAGTAGATGGAATAGTAAGTGTCCAGTCACACAATCACAGCTCTGTAGGCAGCTCTGGTTGTTCTGCTTCAACCTGCAGGTTGTGTGGAGCAACACTCCCCCACATGCCTCTCATTCAGTTGGGACCAGCAGGTGTCCTGGGTCCGGTTTTTCTTGTGGTAAGGTTAGAAGTGCAAGACAGCTGAGCCCACCCCCATAAGGACATTTCAAGCCTTTGCTTGTTTCATGTCTATTAACGTCCTATTATCAAAATAGACTATATGGCCAAGCCCAACATTAATGGGCAGAAAATATACTCTGCCCACAGTGAGTGGGTGAGGGGAGCAATTATCTGCTTAGTAATAATCCAAGTTATCATAATCATGAAGGATCAATCTATGATCTAGCCAACATTTATTCAAAAGAAATTCTCTTTTCCTCATAGGCAATTATTAAGCAGATTTCACTCATAATGTACTATACTAGGTTGCTTATGTAATTCATAATTAGAAAATAAGTTTGAAATATGCCATCAGCAGCATACAAGGAAGACAAATATGGACACAAATTATTATTCCACAAGAATATACAATATATCCCTAATGAAGACTACATATCATAGTGGAGATGGCAAAGATGTTTGCATTGGGTAGAGTTGGATTCTGGGTTGTGGGTCTTGTCACTTGCTGGCATGTGATTGTGGGTACTTGTTTAAATTTTCTCAGCCTCTTTGCTTCCCTTGTAAAATGGATATGACAACAGTGTCTATCCCACAGGGTGACCACAGGGTAAAATGGCACAGGGTATGTGTGATGCCTGGCAGAGATTGAGGACCTTGTGCACATCCATTCTCTCTCTCTCTCTATTCTTCTGCTCTATCATGCTCTCGTCGAGGCCCAACTGCAAAGTGCACAGCCATCGCCTGGGAGAAACGTGGGTGACATATCCTACTTTATCTCTTTTCTGGGGCCCACCTTGACCTGCAGTTCATTGGGATGAAATTCTCAAGGAACAAGGTATGAGTCAGATCTCATTTCTTAGAGTCCATCACCTCATACATCTAATTTGGATTACTTTCCTTCAAGCACATCAACTTTCATTAAATGACTTCCAAGGGCTTCTAATACATCTCTGCTGATTTATGTCTTTGTGTGCCCACCTGGCCATCTCTCCATGAGTGGTCTCAGCCATCAGACATTTCAACTCTCACCATCATGTATGTGGTACCCTAAACTATGTCTAAACCCAGAGATCCACATCTGCGTGTCAGGTTGCTCCCTGGATTTCTCCAAGTGAGTGTCAGGCAGGTGTCTCAAATATAATATATTAAATACTAAATTTATCATCCACTTTCCAAGTCTGTGCCTCTTACAGTGCTCCTTATCTCAATGAATGACTTCATAATCAGCCCAGACACAAAGGTTAAAACCTCATGATGGCCTTGACATCTCTTCTTCCCTCCTCATCCTAATGCATTCAGTAATAAGTATTATCAGTCAAGATAATTTTGGCTATAGGGTAACTCCAATACAAGCCAGCTTAACCAACAACAAAATGTGATTATTTCATTAATAATTAGTCCAGAGAAGAGTAGGCAACAAGTATCAAGGTTCTGGCATGACTTTACACCAATTTTCTTGGCTTTCCTAACTCTGTCCTCCCCGTGTGAGCTTCAGTAGCACACTGACCACAAACCAACTACAGCAAGCATAGGCATCATTATCTGTAAAATAATATTCAGAGTTTTTTGGGGGGAAAGTGTCTCTTCTTGTACCACTTTCTTAGGATTGAGAACATCCTCAGTAGATGTTTCTCAAAACATGAAAATACACCCTTATTTTGGCTCTCCTTTTCCCCATTCCCACCCTCCCTATCTCCTCACTCGTTCTTCCTGGAAGAATGTTCCCAAATAAACTACCTGAACCTAAATTCTCATCTCAGGCTCTGCTTTCAAGAGAATTCAAATTAAGAGATGACATGAGGGCAAGGTTTTCAATCCATTTCTCAACTGTGCAGTCTCAGTATTGGTTCTATTCCAAGAAGTCTCTCCCAGAGCACATCTAAAAAATAGTGTGAGTCACTCGGACTTATCCATGCCCATCCGGAGCTTGATCTTGTGGCCAGGTTGGTGAAATGTGCCACTTAGCCAAGGCTGAGTCCTATGCTTATCCAGAGCTGGAGGTTGTAGTCAGCCCCACCAATGTTACATATGTGGATAGGTAGAGAGTATTTCCATGGAAAGTCACAGTTAGGTTACCAAAAGGGGGAAGAATAAATGCTAGGTAGATTAAACAACAGATACTCATTCAGAAAGTCACCAGAGCCCCTTTATCTATGGTACCCACAGGTGACTCTGAAATGAATAAGGAGTCCACAGTATCTTCACCAAGGGAGTGATATCATTGCCAACTAGGATTGGTAATGACCTGGAAAATTATTTCACCCAGACTTCTCAAGTGTTAGAGAACTTCAGAGAGAGATTAAGGCCCTTTGCTTGATTAGGACAGCCAAACAATTGGTAGTTCTGGATCAGGAATCCAAGACTCCAACCTTCTAATGCTGGGCTAATTACACTGTAAAAACTGAAGTAGAAAAAAATAATTATCCATCCCTCCCTTATAGTGGTTGCCTCCTCAGTGAGCCTAACAGTTCCGAGTTATAAGGACTACAGAATTAAGCTCCAAAAACACCACATTGTTATAAAAATGATGGACTTGGCTCTAGGACAGGCCCCTTTCTGGATTTACTAATTCAGCCCATTAAGTCTAATCTGTGTCTATAAAGAAAAATGTTGACTCCTGATTTACGTATCTTACAAGACATATTTCTTTTCACACGCAGAGTGCCTGGGACAGTCCCTGACTCAGCTCTCAGCTGCCCTGCTTTCATGATGATTTAGGAAATAACAGAGAAAATAGGATTGCAAGGCAGGGAAAACAGATTGGGCTGGAAGCTTTCAGAGGAGAAGAGGGTTGTTCCCTGCTTTTGTCAGAGCTGGGTTGACTGGGAAGGCGGCTTGGGGCAAGGGTACAGAGGGGGAGGTAGGAAGGTTTGGGAGAGGTATGTCTGCTTGCACAGTGAGGACAAAGTCATTGAGCCAAATGAATAAATAAATCAGAGAAGATCTAATTAGGGTGAAAATATAGTATAAATATGAACATCCTCAACAGCTAGTGTTGCTTACAGAATGAGGCTACGGGGGCAGGCGGGAGAATTGGAGGGAAGGAAAGGAGAAGCTAAATTTAAGAGACACCATCAAGAGGAACAGAAAACAGAACTCACACTTATCATTAGTGCTACAAAGGCAACTGGCAGAGCATAAAGCTTAGCAGTAGTGCTCTCAGATGCTGAGGAGAGGTGGGTGAGAAGGAAGGAAAACAATAAACCAAGAAATACTGTTTCAAATGTAATACTTAGAGTAATGGAGGCCAACAATGGAATAAATAAGGCAGAAATGGTATGAAAAAGAGGCTGTTTCTAAGTAGTGGCATTAAGAATGGGGAGGGGGGAGTATTCACTCCACGTGAGCTTTCCTGTACTACTTGAATCATTACCATGTGCCTGCACTGCTCTGAAATTTGAAAAATAAATGCCATGCTTCGACAGTCATCCTGTTAGCATAGACTGTGCACCTGTTCTGTGCCAGGCACCGTGCTTGGGTTTGGAAATTAGAACATAAATAAGACAGAGCAAAGGGGTGAGTGTCAAAATGGAGAAATCGTCCCGGTTGGGAGAAATGCAAGAAAGGCATGGGAAAGATTTCCCACAAAGGCAACAGAGGAGGTGGATATTGAAAAATGAAGAGGGAGCCACCAAATGAACAATGCAGCAAGGACTGTAGAGGCCAAGAGACCAGAACACCCAAAATGCTAGAGGCACGGAATACAATGAAATCTTTGAGCAACTTTAACTTATACAAGATTGCTGATGCATTTGGTGCAAGATTATAAGGAGAAATGAGTTCAAATCAGGAAGGGCCTGTTATGCCATATTAGGAGGTCGAATTATATTTTGTAGGTCAGGGGTTGTAAACTCAAATACACAGAACATTAGTTGAGCGGGGGCACCTGGGTGGCTCAATTGGTTGGGCATCTGCCTTCGGCTGGGGTCATGATCCAGGGTCCTGGGACTGAGTCCCGCATCAGGCTCCCTGCTCAGTGGGGAGTCTGCCGCTCCCTCTGCCCCTCTGCCCCTCTGCCTGCTTATGCTCTCTCTCTCTCTCAAATAAATAAATAAAATCTTTTTTTAAAAAGAAGAAGAACAATAGTTGAGCAGATAATGGAAATAAGACAAAGGGGAAAGGCAGTGGTGGGTGAGATCACATGTTCCAGCTAGGCTCAAGGTACAGTCACTTACTACCAGTCAAGTGTTCCAACCCCACATCAGAGATTTTTGGATTTTTCAAATAAAACTAGGATTTACAGTTTTTATGTAAAACCTCTGAATTTGAAAATATTGGCAACTTCATTAGTCAGGATATGCTATGCTGTGCTGTGATAACAAAGAAGCCCCCAACACTCCATGGTGGAGCATCATAATGGTTTATTTCTCACTCACACGTAGTCCAATGGAGATAGAACATCCCTCTTCCTAGTTGTACCTATGTCAGCAGGATCCCACAGTCTTCGAGGTCATTGACCCAGGAGAGGAGGAAGTATATTGCCTCTTAACAGCCTTGGTGGCAGACAGCCATTGGCTAGAATGAGCCACTTGCCTTCGATCTAATCTAAGTGGACACAAGGAAGTATCACAGCACACACTTAACTGTGTCTGCCACAGCAGCTAATACAAATTTCATTCTTAAATACCACACGAGCTTATTTATAATGGTTGGTTTCTGCAGAGAGGTGGCAGATTAAGAAGACCTCTGCCATAGTCAAGGATTGAAGATTTTAAAAAAATATATCACATTTTCATTTACAAAAAAATAATTCCAGGACTGTTGACTGAAAAGGGTAATCCTGGAAGAAGGATTTTTTTTTTTTAATTGCCTTGGAGAGCAATATTGAGGACCAGATCAGGACAGGACAGGACAGGAACAGTAGGACCAGAAGAGAAGGGATGACATAAGGGGCACTGAGTCTCTTACTTTGCAAATAAACGGCATGCCCACGTTTCTGTGAAATGCCCAAGGTTGCAAAGTTAATAAGCAGCTGTCCAGAACCTCTTTCTGAGTCCAGCACACTTTTCATTACATTGGTAGAATGGTAAAAAGGAAAACTAATGGAAATATAAAATCTTTGACTTTGAGAGTTAGGCTTTGGGGAGCTTATCAAATGCAAACACTCAATGCCATCGGATTTTGTTCATAACTGATTTTAAATCAAAGATATTATTTCTTCTTAACTTATAAGACCTGCCAATGGGTAAACATCAAACAGATAATGTATTCATTTTGTAACCTTGATTTAGACTCTTTTCCTATCACCTTCTGGGAAATCCTCAGCTTAAAAAAGAAATGTTTTTATCTTTGTCACCTCTAAACATGTCCTGGTGCTGGAACAGTAAGCATTCTAATCAGCATGGCTCCGAACCATCTGTGATGAGATTTCTTTGGGAGGATTCATCTCAGTCTCTAATGCTCAGAAGTAGTTAATCCACTTGAGCCTAAAGCAGAAAGAAAACAGAGAAAGGAAAATGGTCAGGAAGGAGGGAGTGCATGTGTGGGGGAGAGAAGATGGATTAAATGTAGCAGTGCTTTTTTGCCCTAAAGCTTCAGAAAATGAGAACATAATGCATCTGTGTAAGAGCACATAAAAAAATTAATGTTAAGCAAAAAGTTCTAATATTAATTATATGGAGACTTCATAGCAGGTGCTGGATTAGCCATTTTCCATGGTCACTTTAGTGCACCTGGCCTACTTCCTCATGTAGTGGCTAATGTTATCCCCATTTTACAAATGAGCAAACTGAGACAGAAATGTACCAAATCACGAGCTACCAGAGAATCCCTATTATTTATACCCAATGCCTGAGTTTTTGCTTTTTCCAATATCCTATGTAACAGCCTTATATTTGGATTCAACAAATATTTGTCACATATTTACCATGAACTCCAAACTCGGACACAATTTATCTCATTTAATCTTTAAAATAATCCCACGCCATCAGGGAAATTCAAATCAAAACCACATTGAGATACCACCTTACACCAGTTGGAATGGCAAAAATTAACAAGGCAGGAAACAACAAATGTTGGAGAGGTTGTGGAGAAAGGGGAACCCTCTTCCACTGTTGGTGGGAATGCAAGTTGGTACAGCCACTTTGGAAAACAGTGTGGAGGCGCCTCAAAAAGTTAAAAATAGAGCTACCTTATGACCCAGCAATTGCACTCCTGGGTATTTACTCCAAGGATACAGATGTAGTGAAAAGAAGGGGCACCTGCACCCCAATGTTCATAGCAGCAATGTCTGCAATATCCAAACTGTAGAAGAAGCTGAGATGCCCTTCAACAGATGAATGGATAAAGAAGATGTGGTTCATATATACGATGGAATATTACTGAGCCATCAGAAAGGATGAATACCCAACATTTGCATCAACATGGATGGGACTGGAGGAGATTATGCTAAGTGCAATAAGTCAAGCAGAGAAAGTCAATTATCATATGGTTTCACTCATATGTGGAACATAAGGAATAGCATGGAGGACATTGGGGGAAGGAAGGGAAAAATGAAGGCGGGGGGAATCAGAGGGGGAGATGAACCATGAGAGACTATGGACTCCAGGACTGTTTCTATTGACAACTTTATGTTTCAGAGGGCAGGGGAATGGGGGGATGGGTTAGCCCGGTGATGGGTATTAAGGAGGGCACATACTGCATGGAGCACTGGGTGTTATGCACAAACAATGAATCATGGAACACTACATCAGAAACTAATGATGTAATGTATGGTGATTAACATAACATAATAAAATAAAATAAAAATAAAACAAACAAACAAAAAACTAATACTGTGACTGTATGGTGACTAACATAACATAATAAAAAAATAACAGAAAACAAAATAATCCCACGAGGTCAGTATTCCAATTATTACAACAAAAGAAAGGGAAGTACAAAATAAGAAGCACAAGATGCCCGGGGTTTTATTCCAGGTGCCAATGGAGATACAGGCCAGAAAGGCAACTTTCTGAGGAAGGGGGCCTCTTCATTTGGGCATTTTTGCATTTTTTCTACTTTCCTTGGGAAAATCTTCCTGATAATGAGTCTCTCTCTGTTTCCTCATCTCATCTGGTCTTTCTCTCTTTGCCTAGAGGACCTACTGGAAGAATATGTGGGAGGAAAATAATTTTAATTATGACAACCATTTGAGGATATATATATATTATCAGCGTGCATCCTTATAACAGCAGCGTGAGGTATATGTTAACAGAACAGCCACTATAATGATGTCCTTAAGGGAAATTACTTTGTTGAAAAGGTAAATAGATCTGAGTGTGAAGTTGGTCTCTGGGGCATCTCTGTTATGAGGGTTTGAGCAAACATTTGAAACTGTGTGAGTCTCACATACAAAAGCCATTGTTGGAACACAATTCAAATCAGTTAAACATCTGGATGATATTCACGAGGTCGAACACAGTAAAAACTATATGCCACAAATGCAAATATGTGGGAAAATGGGATCCATCATCAAAACATAAAGTTGTCAATAGAAACAGTCCTAAGATAATTTGGATGATGGAATTAATAGACAAGAATGTGCAAACAGCTACTGAAATCATGTTCATGGAAAGGATGGACCTAGGAGTGAATAGGTGGGGAATCTAAGCGCAGAAATGAAAACTACAGAAAAGAGCCAAATGGAAAATCTAGGGCTGAAGTCTAAAATTAGAAGTGAACAACAACAACAAAAAGAAGTGAACAATTCGCTGGATGAGTATGCTGAGATTTTTGTCTACTTATTGTACCAAATACTGAGGAAGGGTGATAACATCTCCAACTATGATTATAGAGATGGATGTTTTTAACTTTAGCATTACCATATTTTGTTTTATGGAGTTTCAAACTCTATTAGTAAATGCATAACCATGACAGTTAGTGTTATGTCCTCACGGCTAGACCATGGGGTACACAGATATTTGGTCAAACATTATTCTAGGTGTTTCTGTGAGGATATTTTTGGATGAGTTTAACATTTAAATTGATATACTGAGTGAAGGAGATTGCCCTGCTTACTGTGGGTGGGTCTCATCTAAGCAGTTGAAGGCCTGAATAGAACAAGAGGACTGACCCTCCCCCAAATAAGGGGAGGTTCTTCTACCTGACTGCCTTTAAGCTGAAACATCAATTTTTTCCTGTCTTTGGACTCACACTGAAGCATGGGCTTTTGCTGAGCCTTGTGCCTGTCAGCCTTCAGACTCCTAATTCTTAGGTCTTTGGATGCACACTGGATCCACATCATTAGCTCTCTGGAGTCTCCAGCTTGCAGACTGTAGATCTTGGGGCCTGTCAGCCTCCATGGGAGTGTGAGACAAGTCCTTATAATAAATCTCTTTCGGTGTATAGGTACACACATCCTATTATGTTTCTCTGGAGAATCCTGACTAATATAATAATTAAATTGCATTGTTATGTCTTCCTGGAGAACGATTATTTTGTAATTTTTGTCAGGCTATTTCTCGATTTCCATGTCTTTGGAGTTAATGGAGATTTATTAGTTTCCTTTGGTGGTGTCATATTTGCCTGATTCTTCATGATCCATGTAGCCTTGTGCTGCTGTCTGTGCATTTGAAGGGGCCAACAGCTCTTCTAGTCTTTACAGACTGGTTTTCAGCAGGTAAAGACATTTTCTTGTCAGTTTCCTGGGCTGATGACATTGCTTCTGGAATTACCATCATACAGGGTTGGAGCCAGGTCTGTCTGGGCTATTGCTGGGTCTGCAGTGGGGTCCGTGGTTGGTGGACCTATCACCAGCGACTTGGGTGGGCTTGGATTTTGTCTGGTCCCTGAGTGGATGGAAATGCCTCCAGGAACTTGGTTCCTGGTTCAGCAGAGTGGTGCTGAGACAAAGGTCCATTTCAGACTCCTCAGTTCGGTCCACAGACAGCTAGCCTGTTAACAGGTATGTGGTGGGTATGGATCCCGCCAGTTCCCTAAGAAGGCACCTGCCTAGTCACTGGATGGTCCCTAGAGAGGGTAACACTGGCCCCAAACCATGGGTGAGGGCCTGGAACCATGCCCCATGGCTTTTCAGATTCTACAGCCAAGATTAGAGTCTTCGGACCTGCCTCTGGAGACATAGATGAGCATGTCCCCCAACAGGTATCTGAGTGGGCAGGTCTTTCTGGCTGGGAAGGGCTGGGGCTGAATTATAGTCAGTCTGAGGTTTGGGGTTCACTCTGGGGGCATAGGCAGACATGTGTCCTACTGGGTTTCTGGGTGGGCAGAACTTCTCATGTCCACGACTGGAAGGGATTACATCACAGAGCCATTTCAGGATCTGCTGCTGGGTCCAGGTTGGCTGTTCTGTCTTTGGGGGCAACTAATGGCCAGGTCTCCCATTGGGTACCTGGGTCAGTAGGACTGTTGCAGTTAGTGGCTGGGAGGGACTAGAGCTGAGTCACAGGATCATTTCAGGATGATCTAAGGTTGTTTGACTCTCCTCTAGGGGCATGACGGGCATGTCTCCCTCCAGGGCCCTGGATCACAGGGATTTCTCACAGACTATGGTTGGATGGGGCTGGAGCCAAGCATAGGGACATTTTAGGATCTCTGGGGGTGCTGATGGGAGTGTCTCTTGCTGGGTCCCTGGGCTGGCAGGACAGTCCCTGGACTGTAGCTGGGAGTGGCTGGAGCCTAGTTCAAGGGCTGTTTTAGGGCGGGCTTGTGTCCAGGGGCTCCCAGACCAAGGCCGAGAGAGCCTGAAGCCAGTTCACAAGTTGCTTCAGGGTCCACAGCCCAGACTAAGGTCTCTGGGCCTATTGCTGAAGGTATGGGTGGGTGCAACTCCTCCAGGTCCCTTGGCATATGGTGCTGGTGACAGGCTGGTGACAGCCAAATGGTGTATAGCCTAGTCTGCAGGGGTACAGAGCTGTTTCTGGGTCTGTATCCAGAACCAGCCAGTCAGTTAGCAACCTGCGTGGGGTCTCTTGGTCTTGGACTCTAACGAAGTTCCACAATCTCCTACCTGGGTCCCAAAGCTCCCACAAAGACACTTCTGTCCAAGGATGGTTGCCCAGTCACTATGCTGAGGGGAGACAGAAGCAGGGAACTTGGTATCCCACCATCTTGCCAATCTCATCACAACGGCTTTTATTTATTTCTTGTTTATTTTTTGGTAGTTTCATGGTTTTATTAACACAAATACGACGTGCACATAGCTGTCTATTCATTTTCTTCACTGCACAGCCTGGCATGGGGCCTGGTGACTCTGATGGCCAGCTGAGCCCCTCTTTCCACAGTGGCTCTGCGGTTCTTGGAGGAGACACTGTGAGCAATCTCTGAACAATGAGATTTGTTGCACATCAGCAGCACTAGGAACTTCTGGAAGCCACTGGGCAGCATGAGCTTCGTCTTCTTGCTGCTCCCGTAACCAGTGTTGAATGTCAAGATCTGGTCCTTGAATCTTCTGTGCCTCCTATTGTCAGTGTCTCTGGGTTTCTGCCAGTTGCGCTTAATTTTGACATATCCGTCTGACTGGTGCCAGATGAACTTTTGGTCCTCTTTTTCATGATCTTGGACTTCACCAGAGGTCTGAGGGCAGCCGTGATGCAGAGCAGGAGATGGTTGCCACCTCCACAGGCAGTGCCAGGGAAGAGACAAAACTGTGTTTTTGAATCTCTGATTGATTTCAAGGTCTTCTCTCAGTCTTTTGCTTTAAGCTGATGATTTTAAGTTTTAAAACTATTGTTTTAAATTTTAGTTTGACTCTGATGTTCCTTGTTTGGTTTCCTTTGTATTTATCCTATTTAGAGTTTGCTCAGATTATTGGACCTTTTTAATTTTTTCAAATAGTTTTTCTGCCCTAGTGTTACTTTATTTTCTCTCTAGAGATTTAATGATTCAAATTTTAGGCCATTTTCTTTTTATTATATCAAAAGTTCTGGTGGTTCTTTTCTCCCCTTTCTTTTGTTTTTATGTTCTTTGCCAAGCCTAAGATGGAAATCAGGTGAAAGCTATCTGATTTTGTTCTTTTGTTATATAAAGATTGTTTTGGCTATTCTAGGTCCTTTGAATTTCCACATAAATTTTAGAATCAATTTGTCAATGCTACCAAAACAGTCTGATTCGAGTTGCATCAAATAAATAGATGAATATATATTTAGTAACATATTGTAATGATAAATGAAGATAATAGAAATATGAGAGTTTTTTTTAACAAAACAAGAAAAATGGGATATATGGTTATCATCCTTACAAAATAAGATGGAGAAAGAGGCAATTAGAAAAGGAGAGTGATCAGGAAAAAAGTGTTGGTGGATGGACATATATCTGAACATGCCTGTATTCAAAACACATAAACTAATTAACCTTTTAACAAAGGTTATCACAATAATAATAAGAAAGCTATCCACTGCTACCTCTTATTGATCACAAGAGACCCACCTAAAATAAAACTGCAAATTATATTAGATATAGGTAGGAAAATAAATATAATGCATATTCTAAACAAGGAATGTAGACACAGGTATTCACTCTTTTTTAAAAAGTGGAATATAAAAGAAATAGCATTAATAAGAATGAAGATGTTCATTCCTTAGTATTAAAAATATCAATAACAGTATTTGGCACATAGTGGACATCAATTATTATTTCTTGAATTAATAAATAAATATACAAGAGGGAAAAAAAACATGGGTTTATGCTTCCCAAAACTGATAGATCAAGAATATTGAAGAACTGGGAAGCATATAAATTATTTAATTATTTGAATAATACAATTCAGGTAATGTAAAAATCTACACCCAACAAATAGAAATAGGATTTTTTTTATGAACACATTCTCTTCAAAAACAAACAAACAAAAAAAACTGATCATATACTAAGTCACAAAAAAAGTCTTATAGTCTTAAAAATTCAGATAATAAATGTTATATATACCAGGGCTTCTCAACCATTATTGTAAATAAGAATCACCTACTAAGCTTGTTAAAACACAAGACAGCTGGCCTCAATCCCTAGAGATTCTGATTCAGTAGATTTGGCTGCAGCTTAAGAATTTACATTTCTAACAAATACAAGCTAATGACATGGTACCAATCCCTGGACCAGACTTTGATAGCACATTCTCTTACAACAATATAAATTTTTTTAAATTTTATTTTATTATGTTATGTTACAACAATATAAATTACCTCAAAATCAGTAATGAAAATATCTTTAAAAACAAACAAAAGTATGTGCCTAAAAGTTATTTTTTAAATGTTCTCCTTAATTACTCAGGGGTTAAGAAAAATACCACAATGAAAATGGCAAAATATTTTGAAATGAACTGTGAAAGCATTAAATCAAAACCTCAGAGATTAAGTCAATGTGATATTTAGGAGTATATAGCCTGATATATATTTATTTGTGAAAATCAACCATATGGGAATTAAATGAAGTATAGTTTCAATTCAAGACCTCAATGTGAGACAGGAATCCATCAAAATCCTAGGGGAGAACATAGGCAGTAACCTCTTCAACATCGGCCACAGCAACTTCTTTCAAGATACTTCTCCAAAGGCTAGTGAAACAAAAGCGAAAATGAACTTTTGGGACTGCGTCAAGACAAAAAGCTTCTGCATAGGAAAGGAAACAGTCAACAAAACAAAGAGGCAATCCATAGAATGGGATAAGATATTTGCAAATGACACTACAGACAAAGGGCTGATTTCCAAGATCTATAAAGAACTTCTCAAACTCAACACCCAAAAAACAAATGATCAAGTCAAAAAATGGGCAGAAGG
>NC_138372.1:163920630-163965219 GCF_054177405.1 Leptonychotes weddellii
TTAAAAAAAATAGAAATTGAGTTATGAAATGCCCTAAGTATTCAATATCTGTTTTAAAAAATTAAAGATTAATAACAGGCAACACAAAATAGAGAAAGCATTTGGACTTCGGAATAGACAGAACAGATTTCAAATCCTGGCTCCGTCCCATGCTCTGAGGGAATGTGGAAGTTGCATAAGCCCTCCCTGAGCCTCAGTTTCCCTATCTGCAGATTGCAGTAATAATATTAACTCTGTATGTTCTGTGAGAATCAAATGCATCCATTCGACACCTTCTGAACACCTAACCAGTACCAGTATTTACAATATTTACTAACTAGTAAAATAGGAACAGTGCCCCATCAGAATGGATGCTGCCTATTAAAAAACAACAACAACAACAACAAAAGCTCACCAAAAAACTCTAGGTAAACTTGAGATGAATATAGCACTGGCTTGAATGAGCATGGGCATAGGTGCTAGAAATACAGAAATTAATGGGACAGAACCGTACTATCCATACCTCGAAAGACTCAGAGTCCTCCAGGAGAACCTCAAACACACAACAAAATGAATGCACTATGGTGTTCTAGATACGAGGACAGCAGATGCATCATGGTTGAAGGTGCCTGGCACAGAGATTTTTAGAGTGGCACTCTTTTCTTTCCACTGGCCTTGAGAGGGAAATCAGTCTTTAGTAGGGTGAGATCAAGCCTCATTTTCTTTAGCAAAACTGGGAAGAAGAAAGAAAAGTCAGGAGACAGAAAACACTCCTTAGATTATGAATAAAATGAAACCAATCAAAAAAATCTCACTCACTCAAGGCTTCACCTTGCACCACAGTGCATTAGTTGAGCACGCAACCCTACACAGAAATGGAATTTCTCACTGTTTTCCCAACACAAATAGTTTTGATAATCTAAACCTAATAACTACTCTTTATTTCCAGTGATTCAGACATCACAGTATTTATTTGTGCTATCTCATTTAATCCTCGTTGAACTTGCTACAAAGAATATTTTCTAGTTTATCAGGTAAAAACTGGAGGTCAGAGAAGTGAAGTGAATTGGCCAACGTCACTTGATAAAGTCACCATCCTGGATGGAACCAAGGACCTAGAGGCCACAGGGCAGCTAATCCCCTGCCTTTTTCTCATATGAAGACCCATCAAAAGACAGACTCTCCTAAAATGGGGCAGCATCATAGGACAATGGAATCTCAATCTTAAAAAGGAACAATGTCATACTATGAAAAATCTTAAAGAGAGAAATATGTTGCAGTATCAGAAATATGATTTTAATAATTCCTCCCATTATGCGCATATGGGGGAGGGGAGAGAGAGAAGAGACGTGTCAGGGAAGGGGGATTTTAGCATTATCCTTGTATGTATAGTGATGTATAATCTGCACTGTTAAAGAAAAAGAGCTGAAATGCTACCAACTTCAATTTCTTGGGTTGAATGTAACACAGATATACACCTTTTAAATAAAAATA
The DNA here is from genome assembly GCF_054177405.1 of Leptonychotes weddellii. Taxonomy (NCBI): domain Eukaryota; kingdom Metazoa; phylum Chordata; class Mammalia; order Carnivora; family Phocidae; genus Leptonychotes; species Leptonychotes weddellii. Next base: position 163,922,104 of record NC_138372.1, read on the forward strand.
TTACTAAACAGAAAGAAGAAAGCAGTCATTATGATGCACGCTCAGACACCAGAATAGATCCAGAGGCTCTTATCTCTCAGTCTGATGTGCAAGTCATACACGTTGTCTATACACAGCAACCCAAGTGTTGCTTCTTCAAGACTGGCAAAGACAGGGTGCTCAGCCATCGAAGCATGGCCCGTGGTGGTTAACAAAGTGCTCAGTGGGGCTCAGTCTTTGACCCCGTGTTTCTGCACCTGATATCAACTTTTGTATTTCAAGCTGTCCTTCTTCCTTATGATGCAAACCTGCCTTCCTCTGGTTCCCGGACACCTTCCAAGTTTCAGAATGCATCTCTCCTTCCAGGATGCCCCTGCCTTCCATTACTAACAGCACCCTGTGATCTACCAGGCTCTTGCTGATGAGACTCCTGGCCCCCTGGGACATTTGGGGGCTGGGACAGTCCTCCGTCTGCTTACTCTTGCTCCCACCTGGGCCCTACAGATTGGCGGTTACTGTTCTGCAATGAGATCATGAGGCAGATGCAATCGCTGCACTCAAGGATCTGCACCAGGGGCCAACTATTAATTCCAATCCAGGAAGTGAAACAAAAGTTCAGGGGCCAAGCCAAAGTTCATCGCCATGTGTTAGGACAGAAGACACAAAGAGCCAAGCCATGCTAGAATTGGTGTGATAAATGACAGCAAGAGATGGGGGGAAAACATGGGGGAGGATCCAACCAAAGTCCAGCTTGGCTGAAGGTATAGCCTTGCCATCCAAGGCTGCTTGATGCAAAGGACCAGAGTCAGGTGTTCCAGCTCATATGATGGCCTTCGTCAAACCGGGTGCCCATCAGCAGATGGCAAGGAGGGGACCAGCACAACCACAAGCTCCCATTTCCAGCTGACTCCTCCCTTCACTGAAGCAATGAAGTGATGGAGCACTCGGACTTTTGGCCCTGTCATTAAACATTTTGAAAATAACATTAAGGGGCACCTGGGTGGCGCAATTGGTTAAGTGTCCAACTCTTGCTTTTGGCTCAGGTTGTGATCTCATGGTCCTGGGATTGAGCTCCCTGTCAGGCTCCACGCTCCGCAAGGAGTCTGCTTGAGATTCTCTCTCCCTCTCCCTCTGCCCCTCCCACTCATGCTCACTCTCTCTCTCTAAAAAATAAATATTTAAAAAATAATAATAACATTAAAATTGCACAAATAGGGATTAGTAATCATGAGCACTTACATTCCTGAATGTTATTTTATATGACGTTCACTCTCAAGAGCAGTGAAAAGCTGCTTATACTAGACATCCCAGCTACAATAAGTCTATAAAAATGAGAGGACAATGAACACTAGCTTGGGGCGCCTGGGTGGCTCAGTCAGTTAAGCGTCTGCCTTTGGCTTGGGTCATGATCTCAGGGTCCCAGGATTGAGCCTCATGTTGGTCTCTCTGCTCAGTGGGGAGTCTGCTTCTCCTTCTCCCTCTGCCCCTCCCCACCCCACCCCACCCCCACTTGTGTGCTCTCTCTCTCTCTCAAATAAATAAAATCTTTTTTAAAAAATGAACACTAGCAAATAATGGACCAGCATTAGAAACAGATGCCGATGGAACATGAGTTTCAGACCCAAGCCTTCTGGCAACACCTGCACGAGGATGATGGGGGGAGACTGTCAGTTACAGGGAAACTTAACCATTATGCCTGGCAAGAGGAAATCACTTTGATGGGAAACTACTACAGTCCCAGAGACTGATTATGCAATCATCTCACCAGCCCCATATTTTAAAAAAGAAGAAGATGGACAATTTATCCAAGGTCAGAACAACAGTGAAGGAAGAGTTTGACATGAGAGAAGAGAATTCTGATGGTCATGTCTACCTGCTCTATAGGACACAGAGGCTTTGTCTTCATAGGCATACAGTTGAGCCATGACACAAAGACCAGCTTACAAAGGTTCATTTGGTTATCCTAATTGTTTTCATCTCATTGACTTTCAAAAGCCCATTTGTTAATTCACTTAACAAATAGTCACTCAGTTTCTATCACTTGTGCAAGAAATACATGGTTGTTGGTGAATAAGACAGCTTTGCCCTTTGCCCTCAAGGAGCTTGAATTTTAGTGGAGGGAGAGACAGAGTGAATCAACTATTGGAGTAGATGCCCAGGTAAACTTTCCTGATGACGGCAAAGATGATGAAGAAGAAGAGGGGAGGAGGAGGAGGCTACAGGGGGGCCAAAAGAAAGCAGGGAGAGGGGAGATGAGCAGGAGAGATGGGAAACAGAGTGAGAGGAGGTACAGAAGAGAAAGACAAAGTCTGATTGTTTTCAGACATCCTCCTAGCCCCAGTGTTCCATCTCAGACCTGCCTCCTAAGTCCTGGTGGTCCCCATTCTCTTAACTTCTCCTTTTGGTTCCAGCAACCAAGATACAGGCTCAAGCTCAAAAGTCAATCTCAGTCTGGCTCACTAAGTAACTTCAGGTGGGGCAAAATTCTTAAATGCATCGTCCCTACTTTGCTGGGTTTTTACAAAGAGCTTTCAGAAATCCTTTGTGTGAACTGGGCTTGAAGACAAGAGGCAGTGCCCAGGCAGAAGCAGAACATGAAGTAGATGAGGATGTAACTTTAGATGGGAACATGCTGGAGACAGGGAGGACAGACTCCTTCCCACCCCGGAGTTGCTGCTAAGCGTCTGTCCATCAGGGAGAAGCAGTAGAGGTCCGAAGCAAGTGAACAAACATGACTTTTACAAGAAAAAGACCCAATTTCTTTCCTGGTGCCCACGGAGCTGCATCAGTAACAGTCAAGACGGTGGAGAACCAAGATTCATTTGCCGCTTAAGAAAGTGCACACAGGATGGTCAACACACTTGTTTGCTTTTAATAATGGATTAGACGCTAAGTGGCGAATGTAAAGCTCCTGAAGCTCCAAAGAAAATGGTTGACATTCTACCTGCTGTGAATTCCAACAGTGCTTTATCTCAGCAATATCTTTTGGAAAGAGCCCATAAATAAGTTGGAAAGCACTGAGTTCTGAGATGCCTGTAGGAAGGTGGGCTGTCTGCTACCCCAGAGCAGCCAGAACGCGCCTGTGTGCTCATCCCTCTGCCGACCATGGGCCACCACCTGCACTGCGAATAGTGGCATGCAGCTGGATCTTGAGGTGACAGAACTGCCTTTTGATCCCTATATACTCCCTATTGGCTGTGTGACCTTGTACAAATTACTTGACCTCTCTGAGTCCAAGATGATTCTAAAATCCAAAGTAGCAACGGCACTGGAAGTAAGAAATTAAAGAAGTGGAAAGCAAAGTAATAATAGCATCCAATTCAATGCCCTGCAGTTGGCTTACTGCCTTCCACTTATCAGTTACAATAATCCCTGGAGCTAAGCTAAATATATCTTTAGCTTTGTTTTATAGATGAACAGAGACCGAGACTCAGAAAGGGGCAAAAACAGTTGCCCAAGACCTCACAGTAAGTGGTATGGCCAAGATTTGAACTCTAGTCAAAAATCATTTTCCCTGCTCCCGGCCCCATTATCTAATTCTGCCCCCTTTGGAACTTCACTGATTGGAGGTGGATGAGTGAGTGGGAGTGAAGAGCCCAGGATACCTCTCAGGGTCCTGGTGTGTAGAAGGCAATTCTCTGGGAAGCCTGAAGACAAATGCAAAGTCCAAGCGGACACCCGTGGTGTGTTTGGGGGTGTGATGGACAGCCGTGCCCTTGTCCTTCCATTTATTGCTCGAGCTCCTGAAGCTCCAAAGAGAACAGTTGACCTCCAGAGCTGGGAGACAATGAAGTTCTACTGTGTAAGCCACATGGTTTATGGTACTTTGTTATGACAACCGGAAAAACCTGGAACAGTATTTATAACACATTGTTGCCTTTAAATCCATTTACCCATTGACCCTTTGCCTTTTTATTTTTAAATAAAATGTGTGTTGTTGACTTTTCACTCCATGACAGGCACTGAGGAGACAATCATGGTCCCTGTTATAAAAGTGCTTACACTTACCTTGGTTGGGGAAAGAAGTATTACATTAAAAGTATCACTGAACAGAGGGGAAAATGTGAGCATACAAGTGTCAGGAAAGGGCTTCTCTCCATCACTCTCCAGATGTCATAGGAGAAAGGAAGGTCAGCCACCCTCTGTCATGACAAGAATGGTAGTCTCATTTTATACTCATTGAATAATTAACTTTATGAACAGGGCATAGTTTGCATCACAAAGTTCTTCGGTGATTCTGCTCAATTCCCAAATCCAGCTTTTCCTGTTCCAGTATCTACTATTAGCACTTCCTAAATATTTGGGGAGATTGTCAATAATAGGGGTAGAACCACTCACGGGAGGTATGAAGTGGCTGCCAGGAGCTCTTCAATTTTTCCATTGCTTTGACATAAGCAGCAACTTTTGAAAAGACAAGTTTAGTGTGTATCAAACCACAAGTGCACTGCAAGAAGATTTCAGGGAGGGGCGCCTGGGTGGCTCAGTCAGTGAAGCGTCTGGCTTTTGGTTTTGGCTCAGGTCATGATCTCACCGTTGTGGGGTCGAGTCCCGTGCGGGCTCTGTGCTCAGTGCGGAGTCTGCTTCGGATTCTCTCTCCCTCTCTCTCTCCCTCGCTCTCTCTCTCTAATAAATAAATAAAATCTTTAAAAAAAAAAGATTTTGGGGAGCCTTTTGCATAAGACATACCACAGTACAGCTGGCAGCTACAAAGCAGACACAAGCAGCCTGGTATTAAGGGGAATTATGAAAACGCTGTGATTTGCTATGGCTCATTTGCTGTCTCTTCCTCCTCTCCTTGCAGATTCCGCTGACCAATAATTTAAGTTCATCCACTTAGCCCCTGTCCCAGGAGTGCCCTAAGGGAGATCTACACCATTCCCCGAATAGAATCTCATTCCGTACTCACTTCCTGCCTTTTTGCTCTTCACATTTAATAATTTGTTAAATCCCTACCATAAGGTACTCTGTGCTAAGTTATGTGAACACAAAGGCAAATGTGACCCAGGCTCTGACCTCAAGCATCTCACAGTCTAGTTGAGAAGCAGAAGAGTAAGTTCTCACTCACTCTCTCCTCGGTGTTGCTATGGCACCTCCTATGTGATTTCATTACAACAAGCATCCCAGGGCACCTCCCCCTTGGCATGCAGTAGGGCGACAAGGACGTGACTCCAGCAGACAGCACATTTGCTGCCCCCTGGACAAACCCATAAGAATAAAGATGATCTCTGGAGAAAACAGCCATGCATCAGACAGCAAGAGATCAACAATATCAAGTCACTTGTCCCTATCCCTGATTGATAAACCTGGGATTCTCTACTCAATATTCTTACAATAAGTTCTTGTTTTGATTTTTTGGGGAGGGTTGGGGGGAGGATAGGATGACTGGTTGTTGTTTTGTTCAAGTTAGATCAGGTTGGGTTTTTTAGATTTTAAGCTGAAAGAACCCTGACTAATAGGGGGATTGTATCAGAGGTAGGGGTGAACGCTTTGGCAACCGACGTTTGGACCTGGCTTTATCAGGATAGGATAGGGGACAGGCTCCTGGGTGGCTCAGTTGGCTAAGCATCTGACTCGTGATCTCAGCTCGGGTTTTGATCTCAGGATCATGAGTTCCAGCCCCAAGATGGGCTCTATACTGGGTGTGAAGCCTACTTAAGAAAAAGAAAGAAAGAAAGCAGAAGGGTAAGTTCTCACCCACTCTCTCCTCTGTGCTGCTATGGCACCTCCTATAAAAATCAATCAATCAATCAATCAATCAATAAAAGATAGGGTAGGGGAATCTTCATGGTCCCCACCACCCTCAACCAGGATGCTGGGAACACTGGTTGCGATATGACATGGCATCTGGCTGCAGGCTTCCTGAGTATCTTGAGGCTTCAACCTCATGCCCGACACCACTGGACTTCTAGTGACTTGGTAGAAAAATGTCAGGATATTGGATGGTAAGCTCTGTCCTTTCGTTTTCAGTAAACTTCTACAACAAGGAGCCACACTGGTCCATCTGGAAGCAAAAAGAAAACCGTACGCATTTGGTAGAAGAAATGCTTTTGAGATGGCCCCAGCAATGCTAAGGGTAAAGGTCAGGCAGTAAAGTATCCTGGAGAATTGCAAAACTAAATTTCCTACACCATGATAAAGTCAGTATGAGTCAAAACAGGGCAGTGAGAAATGTGGCCGAAGATTTGTCTGTCCTCGCTCTGACAAGGTAGTAATTCCCCTCAGCATGAGCAACTTGGATGCCTTCGTGGGGAGGGAAGAGGATTAGTTTTCCCTTATCATCCTATCCTGTCTTTTACTTTTCTCCAAGGCTGGAGTCATTAAACAGAGGCCAAGGAGGATGGCTAGAACTCCAAGTCTATTGATAAGCAATCAAAAGGGTTGGGTCCTGTTTCAAAGATAATGACCAGACATGGCAGTGCTGTGGTCTTCAGAATATGAAGCTGTCAGATAGCTGACAGGGGTCTTCAGGGATATTTATGGCAAGGGAAACAACAAATGTCATACAAAGTGTTCTGGTTGCTTCTTCCCTAAAATAAAGCCCAGGCTCATTAAAGCACATGAAGAAAAGTTTCAGCCCCAGAAGGGGAATTCTCCTTGCTGCCCTGCCCCTGTTAGGAATGGCCAAGGAGGATACCGGATGAGGGAATTCATCAGTAGGCAGATGCTGTGGCAACCACACTGAGTGAACAGGGAACTCAAAGCCATTGCTGACAAGCAAGACAACAGACCGATGCATATTTCTATCCCTACCCATGGAAGTATTGTGGCCACCAAATACCACTTCCTCCTCTCTCTTTTAGCCGTGGATTTTTATTTTGACTATTCTGTTTTACCTCAGGGCTGTTTACTAAAAGAAGCAAAGAGTTATATTTATCATTACAAAAGCCTAAAGTTTGCAGAATCTTTCTAAGCTCTAACTACTACCAGAGGGAGAGAGAGAGAAAGGCTTCAAATTTAAAGATCCTGGATTTGGGGATGAAGGCAACATATGGACATGATTTTGGAAGCGTTAGTTTCTCTATACACAGAGTAACTGCATTTTATTAGATGGAAACATTTTGGGAATTTAATGTATAGTAAGTAGCATTTGTAAATGTGCTGTTGGGAATCAAAGACCAGTTTGTAACCAGTACACAAGACTTCTTTCTTCTGGTAATTAGAAATCGCTTCCTTTGACCCCTACATATACGGGCACAAATCCCAGGATAGTCCCCTCACATTATTCCATCTCTCTGGGATTGTTTTAGGACCAATCTGAGTCCTTATTTGGGATTTTTCTGCCACAACCATCAAGGAACGTTCGCCTCTGTTCTCAGGAGTTTTGGAGCTTCAAGGATGGATCCCCTGGATCATTTGGTGGCCACTGTATGTTCTTAGGGAAAGACAGAATCAAGGGAGAAGAGACAAAATGAGTCTACCACTGAGTCCCTGATTCTGGCCTCAGATACCTTCAGTGCTTTCTTAGCTCTTGTGGCTCATCCTACAATTATGTGAACCAAGCCAGTAGCTTACCAATCAATTCCTGTTTTCACGAAGCTGGCTAACCATGGGTTTCTTTCCAGTTACAAGATAGAGAAGGACTAGGGGTGCAATGTCCAGCCTGGTGATACCACTTGATGGTATATAGGAAGGTTATAGAGTAAATTCTAAGAGCTCTCACCATGAGGAAAATATTTTTTTGTTCTTTTTTTTGCTTTATTGTATCTTATGGGATGATGGACACTAAACTTATCGTGGTAACCATTTCATAACCCACGTGAGTCAAAACTTTACGTAGTACACTTTAAACTCACACGGTGATGCAGGTCAGCGATAGCTCAAGAAAATGAGTAAGTCATGGGGATGCAGTGCACTTGTGCTGACTCTGCTTAATGAGACCGTATCACATATTGGAAAGGAGCTAGCAGAGTGGATCTAGAAAGTTCTCCATACAAGAGAAAAATTTTTGTAACTAAATTACTTACTAAATTACTTACTCTAAATGGACTCACTAGATAAGCATCAGAATAAGCTTATGACTTATTGTGGTGACTTATTGTGGTGATCATTTTGCAATATATACAAATATCAAACCATTATACTGTACAACTGAAACTAATATAACTTAATGCCAATCATAGCTCAATTTAAAAAAAAAGATTTTTTTAAATGTTTTTGTCACTTCTAAATGAAGGAGTCTGGAAAGGTACCCTCCTCTTTTCATTTGTCATTGAACTTCGGTGTAATATATGGATAGTGTAACATTATTGTAATATATGGATCTTTTTTAACCAATAGAAAAATTTGATCCAAACTTGTAACCCACTGAACTCTGTTAACTAAGAGGGAAGCACCACAAAAGGAAGACTTTATATACATCATTATTAATTGTCTTCCAATTTAAACATTTATTATCCTCACAAACATTAGGACCCCTACTCCATCATCTCTTTATGTCTTGGCTTTGGACAACTTAATTATCCTATCTCAGGTTAATTTTCCTCCTCTTAAAATTAGCATGATACTATCAACATTATAAGGATTAACTGAGTAATGTAAGCAATATTCTTAGCATTACTTTTGCACATTAGTTGATGATCAATACATGATACTCTCACTGATATTCCCAGTCATTTACCCAGATGTTACACACACAAACACTCAGAAATTCCCATGTGTATTAGCAGTCACCCAGAGTGGGAAACATTCCTTCCCACAATACTCTCTTGTCATTATTCTGAATTTTATAACTATCTTGGTACTAATCAACAACAGAGCCCATGCAATGCCTGTGTGCAATGTCGAGTGCCTTGGAGTATCTTGAGATGATGCGAGAGAAGGCTCCGGGCAAAGTATGGAGACAAATAATTTAGACACTCCAGTGCTTGCTTCCTAATGCCATTCCCCCAATTTCCATTTCAGATGTAACCAGTGGAACACAATTATGAAAAACTCAATTAAGATAAGCTTCTCTTTAAAAAAAATAAACACACATTCAATTTATACCATTTCTTAGAATTAGTTTAGTAGGGAAAAAATTCTCATAATACTATTAAATTTCCCATTCAACTTAGCCAGAGAACAAGGGTTGCTGGCAATAATTGCTTTTTTAATGACTCGCTGCAACTCAGGGTAAACTCTGCTGTAATTATAGTCTTGCAGGGGAAGCACCTTATGATTAGATTTTGGACATAGCCAAAATATCATTTTGTGCTCTTTGCCTCTTTCCATGAAAGCTTTTTAGTCTTTCATTTCTGACGCTTATCTAGTGAGTCCATTTAGAGAAATTATCATTTTCCCTAGAGAAGCTAAGTAGGCAAGGATTAAGGTAAGAGAGCTGTAGACTTGTCCTTCAACTTGGTTCAGAAGACTTGTTTAACTGTGCCCCTCCCCTTGCCTCCCACTGCGGATCTGCCCTACCCACATCTCTCTGCAAGCCAGCCTTTCTTGTTTCTCTGTGCACATGGCAAGCAAATGGGCCCCTTAACCCAGACGTGAAACAGCCTCAACTCTTAATTAGGCATGGTACCCAACCACATGGCTTCCCAATGCCATGTTCCAATCCTAAATTCCAGGGAAAGAGACTCTAGTAAGCATGGCATGGGCCAGGAGCACCCCTGTTCAATCAGTTCTGCCCAGGGAGGAAAATTCATGGAGCACAGTGGGCAGAAGAAATAGCTGTTGGATGAGAATCTGGGGGCTGCACAGATTCCCCACAGAGGTCTACTTCACAAGTATCCCCCCCGCCACCACCATGTACTAAGGAGAAAACCAAGCCCAGAAAATTTCAGCAAGTTGTTCAAGTCACCAGCTGGTGAGGGTACGCATCTGATCTCAGGTATGTCTGACGGTAAAGCTTGCGATTCCTATTGAGTCAGAGCTCCTAGTAAGTCAGTACTGTAGCATTTGGTGTGTGAGTAGACAACACCTGGGAGTGGTCATTTCAAAACTGGACGTCATCCAGCATTATCAGCAACGTCTAAATAGGAAGGAAATTACCAAAAATGAAGTCTGGTCTTTTCTCTATTCTCATAAAAGAGATTCCACCTTTGGCCCTTCTTAGCTTTGTAAGTATCTCTCACTATTTCCTTAAAAAAATAAAAATAGCAGAAATGGGGAAAAAAAAGTCAGTGGCTTTCAAAGTGGGGTGTGCTATAGAGTCCACTGGATTTACGAAGAAAATGCTAGAAATGTTTCTCCTCTTTGTTTTTAAAGTGTAAGTAAAAAGTAAATTGAAGTTTACACATATTTAATGTGCAGATTTTCACTGAGCCTCGACTTGGCTCATATGTCAAATGATAACATACTACAGGGACAGGTGGCAATTCTTTCACACAGAGAACTTAAAAGTTGCGCCCACACATTAATTTACTTACAGCTTCCGCTGCTGTCTTACAATTTTTGTGTGCCTACTGAGGAGGATTCCCTGATTACATGTAGTTTTGACAACTTAACTACCACAACATGAATAAGTGATCTTAAAAAAAATTGCTGCAAAGAAATCTCGGCTTAAACATAATAATAACAATGCCAAAGGGGGGGGGCAATGAGAAAATGGCACAATTATTCAAAATAAGGATTTAAGAGCCACTACTCTTAATGATAAATCTTGCTTCAAGTGAAGAGTGAGCCTTGAGATATTAGTTAACGAGAGTATAAAGCCATCACAATGAGAAAGACATTTAACATCTAAATGTGCAGAACAGTGTTAATAATGATGTGCTTAACAAAGAAAAAGGCTCCTGTGCCAGGAAAAATAGATTGAAATGACATTGTTTCATCAAAAACTAATGATGTATGGTGACTAACTAACATAATAAAATTAAAAAAAAAGAATTAAAAACATCACTTATTACATCTTTGTATCATTCCTTATCCATTTATATTTTGGGGCATTGTTATAACTGTATGAAATGGCCACCTCTCATATTTAGAAGGTTGATCATTGGCAATTTCATATTGTTCATTGTATACATAATAGTTGCTGCACATGATTTGAAAGAAATAAATATGCATCCAATGGGGAAATTTCTAGAAATTTTTTGATAGAGGGGACATATGGTCAACAAAATTTGTGGCCCTCTCTCTTGTCTTGCATCATATTAGACTAAGGAGGGATTTACTGAGATGACAGCATTAGATAAGACTTTAAAGAATAAAGTCTCAAGAAATGAAGAATTTCTAGAAGACAGAGAGAAGTTGTGGGTCTTGGAGCAGTGGTGAAAAACCAGACTGAGAGAAGATTGAATTCACCAAGATAAGAAGGCATGAGAGTACATGTAGGCAGGGGCAAAGGGACTAATGATCTTTGGCAGAAATGTAAAGGGTAAAGAGACATTTACTACTAAATAAAAGCCTCTTCCCTTACGTGGAGGACAGTTATCCAAAAGTCAGCAGGCCAGGGGACAAGTGGTAAATGCACAACTTTACAGTTCCTGTCTGGGACATAGCACTATTCTCTCTCCACGGTCATTGTCATGACAACCCTCCTAGACCTGTGGATGGACAGGGGTGGACTGCAGTGGCGAGCCCCCACTCCCACAAACATTAGATGTTTTGCACATTTATCTGGATAAGACACAAAATATGTTTCCCATGTTCCTCTAAGTTCTCTTTCCTCTGATGACCACCAATTTTCTGCCCACTACCAATATATAATGCAGATTTAGAAAGTCAGGTGTAAGCCCATGACTATTTCTATGAAAACCTAGAAAAGAAAAAAACCCCTAAATGTTTAATACTTTTAAGAGTGGGAAAAAAAGGGATATGAAGTTTGCCAAAGTGAAGTGAACCATCACACACACACACACACACACACACAGCTCTCAGATAGAACATTTGTTTGTCATTGATGCAAAACTCAAGTAGATAGGCATTAATGGAATACATCCTAGGGACATCATTACCCTCTTTTTGGAATGGAGAATGAGAGAGAAATTGAAAGGAAATCTGTTGGATGTTCTAGACATTGATGGTGACTTCTAGCCCCCACCACACACACACACAGTCATGCACAAACATTTGCAATAATGTGATATTCCACGTTTCCTCTTAAACACCGATAAAGTATATGTGTATCATACTAGTTCATTTTAACCACTGATCTATAATAATAAGATAAAAAAATCTTACTTAGAAACCCAACTACAATATAACTTATGATTAGTGAAAAGGCACACTTTTTCTCCATAGCTGATTGTTTTTCCTTAATACTTTTGTGTGTCTGAATTACTTTATGTGTTATCATTAACAAGTGTAGTTAAATAATTTCTGTGCTTTTCTAAATTCTTCATGAAAAACACTGATGAATTATTGAGTGATCTTGCTCAGCTTCCTCCTGTTATCCATGCTTGAAATAAGCCCAAATGCTCTGCCTATATTATCCTAATCAGGAGCCACTAATCCCCTGGTACCACCAGCAGAATGATTCATAGGAAGGCAGAGGAATTAACTAGCTTCTCAAGTTCCCCAGATAACTTAGCCCTTGACTGTGATGGAAACATCACCTTTAAGTATTATAAGCATCATGATTTCACAGGAAGATTTATATAGGAGACATGGCCATTCATCCAGCATTTACAGAGCTCCACAGTGTGACTCAGAAAAGAATCTCCAGTAACTGGCACATCTACATCACGATTTTTGAATGGCTTTTATTGTATAGTCTCTCACCTCTACAACCTCTTCATGAAAGCCATATTATTATTGTTGTTGTTGTTATCACAATTATCCCCATTTCAGTTTCACAAGGAGAAAAACTAAGGGGTCAGAGAAGCCAAGTATCTTTTCTATTTGCCTAGAATCTTAAATAATGCTACACAGCAAGAAATTGGCAGAGCTGGAGTTCTCACTTAGAGTCTCCCGCCTTTTACTACAATTGCAACTACAAGAAGAATGTTTCTAAAATGAGCCCAAAAAAGAACTACATAGAAGAGTATTTGTATTTTAAAAGCCATGGTTTTTGAAGTGTAGAAAATGGACATAATCTATAAGTTTATCATAGCAAAACAGCTGAATGTCTTTTGATATATGTTGCATCAGTCAGCTTTCAGGCGGGTATGCAACTGTAACAGATGATCACAAAAGTCCTGGTAGCTTAAAACAAAGCAAAGCAAAACAAAGATTTTGTTCATATTCATGTCCATGTGAGTAGGATGTGGCTCTGCTCTCCATCCTTTCTGTTCCAGGATCCAGGCTGAAGAAGCAGCTTCAATCAGAGATATGGTGGGCTATGGCAAAAACAAAACACCAGGCATAGAAACAAGTGATGCCTCGTGATGGTTCTGCTTGGCATATACGCTTCCCAGTTGAATACACAACACAACGGGCAACAACAAGTCCTATGGATGGACCTAATAGCAGCAGGATTAAAATCTCCTCCTTCAGGGAGGGGAGCAGAGAGGCACTCCGTAGATACCACTTAGAGTGACAGCAAATATTTTAAACAACTAAAACAATGTTATGAATAAGCATACTAAGTAATCCCATGCAGGCTTTTGAAAATGAGACTTTTAGTCTATAGTTAATGACCTGGAAATATAGTCATGATGAATGCCCTCCCATGATAACTGTCCACCCACTAAAATATAAACTCTATGAAGGCAGAATTTTTGTCTATTTGGTTCACTGATGTATCTTAACTGCTTTTGAATGGACTCAAATAAGCATGGACACATAATAAAAATTGATTGAATGGATGAATACATGAATTTTCTTCTAGGCACAATTTTATATCCATTTCAGTTTTCTGGCAGTATTTAAATCACATTTTGGTCCTAAGTGTTTTCTTATTTTTCTTGTATTTTATTCTTTGACCCATTAGTTATTTAGAAATTGTATTAAATTCTCAAATGTACAATTATTTTTATTTATACATTAATTAAATCAAATTTATAAAAATGATGTGTTTGTTAAAGAACTTTTGAAATATTGTTAAGATTTTCCTTTATAGCCTGATGGATTGGGAATACTCATAAGTGTTCCCTGTATATTGAGAATAATGTGAACTCTCCAATTTTTGGATACAAGGTTTCTTTATATGTTCAGTAGATCATTTCATAAATTATGTTGTTTAAATCTTCTATACTCTTACACAATGTTTTCTCCTCAAATATCATTTATTTTAAAAAGTGATATTAAAACTTCCCACTATTAATCTGGACTTGTACATGCATTTTTGTAATTCTGTCCATTTTTAAAATATATTTTGAGTTATGGAGCTCCTGGGTGGCTCAGTCAGGTTAAGCATCCAACTCTTGGTTTCAGTTCAGGGCATGATCTCAGGGTCATGAGATGGAGCCCCATGTCGGGCTTCACACTCAGCACGGATCCTGCTGGAGAGTCTCTCCTTCTCTCTCCCTCTACCCCTCCCCCAGCTCGTGCACACGCTCGCGCTCACTCTCAAATAATAAATAAATAAATAAATAAATAAATAAATAAATAAATAAATAAATAAATGAAATCTTTAAAATATACATATATACAAGATATATACATTATCAAGTGCATACAAGTTTAGAATTGTGAATATTCTGCAAAGTTGAAGCTTTTATTGCTACATTACAATATGTGTCTCTGCTAATTTTGTCTAATGGCATTATAACAACAATATCTTTCTTTTGTTTTTGGTTTGCCTGTATAGGTTTGTTCATCCCTCACCTTTTGAGTTCACACATCTTTTGAATCAGTCTCTGTTACATTATATATTACTAGACTGGGCTTTTTATCCTATCTGGAAATACGTAATACCTAGTAACTTTTCTCCATTACTAGAGCAGGCCAATCACATAGTAGGCTATTAACAAGAAGTTAGTTGAAAGAATAAATGAGTGAATAATTGAATAAGCTTTTGTTATTACTGATATATTTGAACTTATTTCTATTATCTTATTTTGTTATTTATTGCCCTTATGTATATGAGGAATACATATATATTTATATAAATATTTGGCCTTATTTCTACTATTGTGTTTTGCTTTCTACTTAACTTGTTTTTCTATGATTCGCTCTCCTTATTTCTTGCTTTATTTTCTATTAAAATAACATTTTTATTTTTAGTTTTTATTCTTTATAGTGCTCTCAAATATATACACTGCATGTGTTTTCTTTCAGTCATTACTCTTAAATTTTTGACCTACATAATGAATTAATAAAATATAAAATTAATCATATCTCTGCTATTCTATCACAAAATGCAAAAACCGGTTCATCTCCTTCCATATATATATATATATATATATATATATATAAAATGTTGGGTATTTTAGTTTCACCTTGCTTTGCCCAAGCCAATTTTAACTACCATTATTGTTGTTTTAGATCATCAGTATTGACATAGATTTGCCCACATATAATTTCCTTTCATCACTTCTTTGTTGCTTCTCAGGCTTTCTCTCTCAGGTCAGGTTTTTTCTTTGTGAGCTATAATTTTCACAGTTCTTTCGGTGACAGTCGGTTCATGTCACCTTCACTCTGGAATAATAATAATGCTGGGCATGAAATGTTATAGGAGTAGTTTTTCCCCTCAGCACTCTGAAGAGATTTTTTTTTTTTTCACTGTCTTCTGGCTCCCTTAGAGAAAACTATGAGTCGAACTGCTATCCCTTTTTAGTAATCTGACATTTCTCTCGGGTTATCTTTAAGATTTTTATCTTTATCCTTGATGTACAGCAGTTTGGCTATAAAGAGCCTAAACATAGATTCCTCTCCCCTCAGGTCGGCTCCCTACACCTGGTGTTTGTGAATTTCATCATCAATTCTTCTAAAGAATGTTTTCCTCCAATGTCCTCTGTTCTTCTTTTCCTGGAACAATTAGATTAAGCTAAACTTTCTCCTTTTACTCTGCTTTTCTTCTCGCTCTCCTTCATATTTTAACTTCCTCGTCTCTCTGTTCTACACTCTTGCTAATTTCTTCAGCTCTATCTGTAAAATTCCCATAGTTATATCTCATCCACTGCTCTTCGCATTGCCTAAAATACTTTTTTAATTTCAACGATCGTGTTTTCTTCTCTAGAGGATCTATTTGTTCTTTTTAAACATACCTGGAGCTTTATTCGTGGTATATTATTTCTGTCTCATGTTTTTCATTTTTTGTTTCTTTCAACATTTCTAATGCACAATTTATATTTTGTATCTTAACAGTTTGAAGTCTGTAGCTTTAGAGAACCTAATTCTGATATCCTGTCTGCTGAGTCACACCCATGGTGACACACATCCTCCTGCGTCTTGTTGTTTTGGGTTGTGAGCTTATCTTCTGAGAGGCTTTGCCTTTAAGAATCCTTGGAAGTCTAGGGGGCCTCCGGGTGGCTCAGTTGGTTGAGAATCCAACTCTTGGTTTTGGCTCAGGTCATGATCTCAGGGTCAAGAGATTGAGCCATGCAGCAGGCTCCATACCCAGTGGGAAGTCTGCTTGAGATTCTCTCCCTCTTCTTCTGGCCCTCCACCAGCTCATCATGCTCTCTCTATCTCTCTCTGTCTCTCAAATAAAGAAATAGATAAGTCTTAAAAAAAAAAAAAGAATCCTTGGGGGTCTAGATGTGCACCACCACAGGGGTATTCATGTGCTTCCATCAGCTACCCAAAAGTACTATCAACCCAAGATGTGCCTAGTTTCTTAGCTTCTGTTCCCCAGACTGCACAAGTAGAGCAAACAAAAGATAAATTGAAATCCAACACACATGTGAATCAGGACTTTGGGAGTCTTCTCCTCTTCCGTAGACAATCTTTCTTGTTCTTTTTGTTTGCTGCTGGTAAGCAGAATCATTTTCTCTGGAAACTCTTGGACCGGTCAGGCCTTATTCAGGAGGTCCCAGTTCCAATTTCTAACCCTTCACTTGTCTTCTCTTTCTCTGCCTCTGCCATCACTTAGGCATTGCACACTCCTTTTATACCTCCAGGCTCCTTGTAGTAGGCAGACTACCCGGGGCCTCCTTCTGGTGGTCTTGGCCCAGGCTCTGTCTCCTCTTTTCCTATTTCTCTGGCTGCCACCAAGAATAAAGTTCAGATCAGTCTTTTCCTGGGGGTCTTTCATCCTGAGTTTGCTGGGCTGAAAATATTTGTTTTTCCCCCATTTAGTCCCCAGCTCAGCTTCATTCTCCATGCACTTGGCAAGGAGTCATGCACTTTGGGTAACAAAAGAATACATGTGGCAATACCTATTTGACTCAGATTTCTTTCACTGATTTATAGTTCACATTCTAGAAACCATGAGGAGAGGTAACTGACACCTATAACCTCCATCTGTTTAATCTTTTCATAGCCCTGAAGAACAAGCAACAGATTTTAACATCAGTTTTTCTTTTCCCCTTTCCACTGTTATTTGAAAGTGACAGAGAGCAATGTAGAGATAAATACGCCAATGATATGAATCATGCCACCCCTCGAAGACAGAAGCAGCTTCCTGCCACTCAAGGTTTGGCTCTTCTAGGAAATGTCTGTGTTCTTTCATCCCAGGTTATAAAATTACAGAAATAGAAGAGATCCTGATGGCTCCAGGGGGAGCAATGTGTCTAAGGAAGAGACAGATAATCTAGTGGGTTATTTTCCCCTTCAACATTTACTTATTGATTATATCTTATGACAAGCAATGTGCTAAGTGTTACAGCTACACAGATAAACAGGAAAACCCTGTTCCTTAAAGAGGTCACTATCTATAGGAGGACACAGGCACATAAACAGATAATTTCATACAGAACCCAAATTTCCACAGAGAAGCAAAGTGTTTCCTGAGATGTGCAGAAGACTTTTGGAGGAGATAAAACCCAAAATGAATCTTCAAAAATTACTGAAAGTTAGTCTATTCTTTTATTTAATACATACTTATTGATCTTTAAAATTTAATGATTACTGGTTCTATATTGGGCACTAAGATAGGCCCTGGACATACTTCTGTTAATAACAAAGACACGGTCCCCATCATCATGGGGCTTGCACTCTACGATCTAGCACTTGCACTCCTGAATATTTATCCTACAGAACTAGACATATGTTCACAAAAAGCCATGCATGAATGTTTTATCGGCTTTATTCATAATATTTCAAAACTGAAAACAACTCTGATGGCCTTGAATGAAAGAGGATTGAACAAACCATGGGCCATCCCTACCATGGAATGCTATTCAGAAATGCAAAGGGAAGAACTATTGATATGCACAACCACCTTGTTGGATCTCTGGAAAATTATGCTGCATAAAAAATAGCCAATCTCGGGTGCCTGGGTGGCTCAGATGGTTAAGCGTCTGCCTTCTGCTCAGGTCATGATCCCAGGGTCCTGGGATCGAGTCTCGCATCGGGCTCCCGGCTCAGCGGGGAGCCTGCTTCTCCCTCTGACCCTCTCCCCTCTCATGCTGCTTCTCTCTCGCTCGCTCTCTAAAAAATAAATAAAATCTTAAAAAAAAAAATAGCCAATCTCAAAAGGTTGCACACTCTATGATTCCATTTATATAATAGTTTTGAAATGACAAAGTTACAGAAATGGAGATGTGATTAGTGGTTGGTTGTAGGGGCTGGGGTGGGGGAGTGGGGAACAAAAGTGTATGTGGTTCTAAAAAGCAGCAGGAGGGATTCTTGTGGCAACAGAACCATCCTGTACCTTCACTGGGGCGGAGTACACAAAACCCCCACAGGTGCTAAAATTACACAGAGCTAAGCAACCACACGAGTAGAAGAAAAACGGGAAATCTGAGTAAGATCAGGACTGTATTAATGTCAACATCCTGGTTGTGATGTTGCACAATAGTTGTGTGAGATGTTACCACCGAGGGAAAGGGGACATGGGATCTCTCTGTATTATTTCTTAAAACTGAATGTAAATCTATAATTATCTCAAAATTTGAAATTAAAAACATCTTTGTGGGGGGTGCTAGGGTGGCTCAGTCAGTTGGGCACTTGACTCTCGATTTTGGCTCAGGTCATGTTCTCAGGGTCCTGGGATCGAGCCCCGTGACAAGGCTCTATGCTCAGCAGGGAGTCTGCTGGAGATTCTCTCTCTCCCTCTGCTCCTCCCCCTGCTCTCTCTCTCTGTCATAATAAATAAATAAATCTTCTTAAAAACCCCACATCTTTGAGGAGGAGCACTTAGCTAGCCCAGTCAGTAGAGCATGTGACTCTTAAGCTTGGGGTGGTGAGTTTAAGCTCCATATTGAACATAGAGCCTACCTAAAAACAAACAAACAAACAAAACAAAAACATCTTGGAGGAAAAGCAAGAGGACTGTTCTAGCTTAGGTTGGTGCCTGTCCTGAGCTGACATTTTGAGCTTATTTATGAGGCTGTCATCCTCTGCCTGTGAGCACATCTGCCTCCCGCTGCTTCTGGGAAACGCTGGGCTGGTGGAACTGTTCCGCCTGAAGCAGAGATGGCAGCCCTGAAGCTGAGTCTACTGCAGGGCTGTTTCCCTGCAGCCAGAATTCTGGCCAAGGTTCTGAGGCACACATGGATGAATGCAAATTCACTGCACTGCAGGACTACGGGGCTGGAGGCCATCCTCATCCACTGCCCCTGCAGCAGCTTCCTTCGGGCAAGTGAAGAAACTGACCAGAAATGGGGAATTCCCACTCAGAAATAACAATGGCCTCTCTGTTCACCCATGGTCTTTACTCGTGGAGGCCATGCTGGACCCCTCATGTTTCTCCACTCGGATCCACCTCTCTTCTCTCACTAGTGGCTAGTGTCATTTCTGAGAAACAGTCTGAGTTTGGAGCTGGCTGTTTGGGGATCCAATTCCTGAGAGGAGCAGTAGTATTAATAAGCCGAGGCTTTGGGGTAGAAAGACCTGGCTCAAATCCTACTTCCGTAGGATGAACTCAAACAAGTTAATGAACCTCTCAGAGCCTCTGTCTCCCATCTGTGAAGCAAGATGATCTGCTCTCAACAAATGGATGAGAGTGTTAAATGAGATAATGAAGAGTCAGTGTATTAGCTCAAGCTTCCTTAACAGAACACCCAGCTGGTTTAAACACCAGAAATTTATTTTCTCACAGATCTGGGGCTGATCAAGTCCAAGATGAAGGTGCTGGCTGATTTGTTCCTGGTGAAGACTCTTTCTGGCTTGAAAATGTCCAACTTCTCACTGTGTCCTCACCTGGACTTTCTTTAGTTAGTGTGCATGGGTCTTCTTCTTATAAGGACACTAAGTCTATCAGATTAAGACTCCATCCCTAGTATCTTACTTAGACTTAATTATCTCCTAAAATCCTTATCTCCAAATATAGTCACATTGGGGGTTAGGGCTTCAACATATGAATTTGAAGTGGGGCATATTTCAGTCCGTAATAATCCACTTAGAGTAATTATCTGGAACATAGTAAACATTTAGAATATGGAATTGCTTATAATTTTAGCACTTTTGTTAGCACTGTAAACAGAAATCAGGTGAATTATAAAAAAACAACATTGTCTTTTAAATCAAGGTCAGGAGTGAAACTAGGTTTGAAGAAGTTTCTGGAAATCAGATACTGAAATGCATCAAGAATTCACAGAAAAATCTCTTTCCACCTCTCACCATCTCTCATCATCACTGCTTCCATAGACTGGTTTCCTCAACCCTTCTGGGTCCATAAAGGGACAACAATGGCCACTCCACAGCTCCCACAATACCATCTTCTCTGTGCTGACCACCCACATCACTCACCCAATTCCAAATTGCCAAGAGAGGAAGTGAGTTACCACACTTGGGTCAGAGGTCTACACCTGATCTAACCACCAATTGCTGAAGACTACAGCCCTGAATGGCCTAGATGTTCACTCTCCCAGGCAGGCAGCCATTTTGAGAAAGGGGACAATTGTTAACTGGTTAATCACCTCATAATCATCTACTGCTACATTTTTCATAATTGTGTTAGCCCTGTCTTGTAGGATACAAATCTCCAGGTGTAAACATGAGGTCCCAACAGTAGTCATAATCAATAGCTATACTGATCTAGACCTGCCTCCACCCACTTGGGGGGGCGGGGCCTGCGGATCGCCATCTTCCTTTCCATCTATCACAGGTGTGCCTGGAAGCACAATCCTCCCATCCTCCCTCAGTCCTCTGGAATCCCCCTGTCTTGGCTTTCTGGATGTGGTTTGCTACCCAGGCTTTTAAAACCCAGCATGTTGTCTCGTATGAGATGGTTCCAGGATGTGCTGGGAAACAAGGTCCAGCCAATTCCACACCAATATGGGGCCAGCTCTGGACAGTTCCAAAACCATCTCCTGGGCTGGAGCTCTGGAGACTCACAGAATTTCCAAGCACCATGAGTGTGCTGGAGGAGGCTGGCCTCTTAGGTAACAAGGGGAATAATGGCCTTTCCCACCCCCATGGTTTATTTTTTTCAGCTAGCCTCCTCCACATCAGGGCTGTCCCCAGCTAATAGTGATTCAGCATTTGGGGCTGTGTGGGATGGTGTCCATTTCCCTTCGTACAGGCCCCCGTACTCAGACCCAAAGCAACATGCTTGGCCAAAGATGATGACTTCCCCTATCAAATATGACGTGAGATGCTAAGGGAGCACGCTGGCTGCATTTATCTTCCCTATCATCACTGGAAACTGCGGACTGGCTGTGGCAAGGTGACCACAGGTAAAGCACAGGTCTTCACCGGGCACTGCAGGCTAAGATGCCGGAGACATTTTGTGTGTAGAGGCGTGGAACACATCTCTGCAATGAACCATAAAGACCGCAAGATCTAGACGGTGAGGGGAGGAGTCACATTATATCATGTTTTTGTTCTATTTTCTGTTCAGACGTCTTCCTTGTGGCACCTGTGAGCTGCAGTGCTCAGGGACTGTCACTACCCATAAATGTTTATACTTCTCAGCTTTATTTAATTGAATCTTGGAAACGTTTATAGCAACAGCCCTCCTGAACTTGGTCTATTTAAATGGCTGTCTGGTTAACCAATATAACCTCCGCCCCTGTAAAGCATTCTAGACTGAAGCTGTCAGCAGGATGAGCTCTCGCCCACAGAGGGCTTTCACCTAGGATCCTTTACTACTCCCAACAGGTCGACCGTGTGCTAAGAATCCTCATATTTTTCTGAAAACTGTTTTATAAGCCAAAGACATGTGAAGGCAGAAAGAGATAATGCTTCTAAGAAAACTATGATGAAAAACTCTGCACCTTGCAAAGACTTTAAAAAATAATACATATTGCTTTAAAAATTGCTGGAAAATTACATGCAGTCGTTATAACTAGACAAAAGTGGGAGGCAGGCTCATAAAATCTAGATGTGTGCATTGAGACTGGAGCTCAAGTGTCTGAAATTCTCTCTCCACTCTGAAGAAAAAAAAACTGGAAAGAGTAGAGGATCTTTTATGCAAGAAAGACAACACAGAGCTCGAGCAGAGAAACCTCAAAGCAACAGCCTTGGTCTGCATCACAGTTGGTAAATACATGTGTATTTATATTAACATTATATTCATATATTTCAGATAAAATGTTTAACCTATTAATATTTTTATTTTTTAATTAATTTTTTTAGAAAGGGAGGGGCAGAGGGAGAGAGAGAGGGAATCTTAAGCAGACTCCACGCTCCAACATGGGGCTCGATCCCACAACACTGAGCTCATGACCTTGAGCCGAAATCAGGAGTCGGACCCTAACCGACCAAGCCACCCAGGCGCTCCTGTTGAATATTTATATTACTTCCCACTTTAATTTATCCCTTTAACCAATAAGCCCTGTTTCCAGCCACTTGCATCAGAGGGTTCTGGGGCATTTCCTTTATGTATGTCCTTACCCTCAGAGACTTCATAAAGCAGTAGATAGGAGCAGGACTTCGGGATGTGAACAGGGCACATTATTTGATCTCCCTCAGGCCCAGCTGCCTCACCTGTAAAGTGGGAATGAAAATAGTAACATTGATAGATTAGTAATAGTTATTAATGGCCAGGCACTGTTGTAGGTGCTGAGGCTACCAGATGAGAAAGCCCAGCCCCTGCCCCACAAAGCCCAAAGTCCACTACTAAGAACAGATGCAACAGAGATCTATAAAAATTGCTATCATAATCAAAACAGGTGCTGTCCTTGGCATCACAGAGGCTAAAGTCTAATGAAGGAGACAGATAATTAATAATTAGAATCCAGAGAGCACACCATAGGGGCACCTACTGTGCGCGGTTGGTGCACATGTCAGGACTGGCTTCCCTGGGGAGTAAAACTGGAGCAAAGAGTTCATTTGTGGGAACACTAACCAAACTAGAGGCAGGGGGAGGGCCAGCACTCCAGACTGAGGGCCCCGCGGTGGAAGGACAGACCTGCTGGCAGGAGGACGCCGTGTGAGGGCTTTGATAGAGCTGCTCTGGGAGGCACAGGGAAGGGCCAAGTCTGGGGAAATGTCTGGGTTTGGGGAAATGGTGTGATCCAGGAAGGTTTCACAGAAGAGGTGATGTGGGGCTGAACTGTGAAGAGCAGAAGCTGTTCTCCAAAGAAACAAGATAAGAATGGCTGTCGAAGAAAGGGAACCGCATCTACAAATGCTGAAGCCTGGGTGGGTGAGAGGAACGGGGAGAAATGGTCTGGAACTGGGCAGTTGTGTCCGGAGGAGTGGGGTTTGGGTCAGGAAGACCACTCTCACGAGAGCTCTGGGACTGACCTCAGCACGGCCAGAATGGAGAGGAGGGGATTATCTGGCAAGGCAGAAAATTAGGTCCCGGACTGGAGCATGTTTAGGAGAGATGAGACAGGGTCATTCCAGGTGAGGGCAGAACACAGCGATCTCTGGGATCTCTGACATGGGATGGCATGGGATCATGATAAACACTGACTGTGGAAAAGCAAACACATTTACATGGGTCCCCAGAAGTAAATAAAATTTTTCTGGAAGCAGGCATCACTGGAGGCTTCGAGGAACAAATGGTATGTGAGATGAACCCTCAACAACACATGGCATCCTCACAGACAGCATTTGGAAGGGCCGTCCAGAGAGTGAGCAACAGCCCGGGTGGGACACGCGACAGGTGGAGAAGTGCGCTTCCTGGCAGGATTTCCTCCATCTCATGCCGCTTCTGATTTATCTCTTCTATGTTCTGCCCCTTTAGCCTAACCTCTGATGAGAGGATTTTGAACTCATCAATGTACAATTAATCCAGGTGTTATCTAAAGTAAATAATGGCTTCATACGTCTAGATCCCAGGCAATAAACTTCTGAAAGTCCTTCCAACCCTCTACATAAAAATCTGGCAAAGTTAATGAAAGAGAAATTTGGGGACTGTTTTTCTTTTAATTTATATACCCCAAATAACAGTGTACTGGAGAAAATGCACAAATTATAGTTTTACATTACTTCGGACTCATGCTTTGCAGTGGGGCAGATTTTTGTCCCTCAGGGGACATGTGGCAGCACCTAGAGACATTTTTTTTGGTTATCAGAACATTTGGGGGATGGACAGTGTCAGTGCAATGGGGAGAAGCCAGAGTGCTGGTAAACAGCATAAAACAGTCCTTGCAATAGAGAATTATCCAGCCAAAGAATTATCAATAGTTCAATAGCACCAAGGTTAAGAAACCCTGTTTTATTTTATTTTATTAAAGATTTTTATTTATTTATTTGAGAGAGAGAGACAGAGCATGAGCGGGGGGAGCAGCAGAGGAAGAGGAAGAAGCAGACTCCTTGCTGAGCAGGGAGCCTGATGCAGGACTCAATCGACTCCAGGACCCTGGGATCATGACCTGAGCTGAAGGCAGACACTTAACCAACTGAGCCACCCAGGTGCCCAAGAAGCCCTTTTTTAGACCATGAAAGAACCTGGAGATTGTTAATTGCAAATTTCTGATTTGATAGGATGTGTAAAGTCAAAGATGTGAAATGATTTGCACAGGGCCACCTGGTCAGTAGCAAATGGAGCAGGAACCCAGAACTTCCAGACAAGAGTTTTCTTCTCTCAATGCACCAGACCTCCTGTAGGTTTTTAATCAAATGGCCAGTGCATTTTAATGCTATCAGCTCTTGATCTCAACACTGAGAGACGAGTGATTTTGTCAGTGCTTACCGCACAGGTGGGAATGTCTGAGCTCAGGCATCTGAGGATTTGGGAAGGGAAGGGAAGGAGGGGTGCCCCTCTCTCCATCCACAGTGGCATCACCAGGACCCCAAATGGAGCTGACCAGGGGAATTAGTGTATGGTGACCAATCCACAACACTGACAGAGTTTAATATGAAGAAAAGGTGAATAATTCTGTTCTGCAGCTCCAAACTCCTCCCTTTGCCACAGAAGGTGACAAAACTGCTCCTGGGTTTGCAGGGGAGTCGGCTGCAACAGGAAGGGACTGGAGGTGAGGGGACTGGGCCCCTGGCCTCAGTTCTGTCACACACAGACCCTGTGACTTTAGACAAGACATTTTAGTCCTCAAGGCTTAGTATCCCCAAGTATCAAATGATGAAACCAGAGTCACAGAACTTCAGTGTCTGAGCTCATTTCTGAGACATCAGATGTAAGTCGTCGTGTTTCCCAGGTGAAGAAACTGAAGCTCAGAATTGTCAGGTTATCCCACCTTCCAGGTCCCAAAACTTATGGGAGATCAGGAGATCACAGTGCGTGATCCCAGATCCCCGATAACCCAAGGGCAGTTTGTGTTCCATCTTAACTCCTAGAAGCAATGTTCAAAAGGATTTTTTGTAGAAGCAGAAGAGCTCTGGGGCCTCCATAGCAGCATTTTTCAGGCTCGGTGGCTGGGGTGCTGTTCTCAGCATGGTGTGGTGGCCAGTCCTTCTGCAGTTAACCAGAGAGCACCCGAGAGCCCCTCAGAAAGCCTCCTCACGCTCACACCCCATGAGGCTGCAGGGCAGCAGCTCCTTCTCCAAGAGCAGGAGCCCATCCTGGACACAATCACAGAAATAATCCCTCAGGCCAGGGGAAACCCATGGATACAAATGGAAATGTCATGCTTGGTGCTGGCTGATCCACGTGGCCCCAGAGAGTGACTTGTTTAGGGAAATGAAGTCTCCCAACCAAGAATCAGGAGCAGGTTGAAGAGGGGCTGGTTGGGAGAGTAGATGGGAGACTCACTCATTAGCAAACTTCCAATGCTGTCCTTTCCCCAATGCTTCTGGGACTTGCTGGAGGAAAAGTGCTCTGGATAACAGATTGGTGAAAACCCAAGTCACTTATGCCCTAGGATTGGTTTTGTGCTTCTAAGATGAGACAGGACTAATAAAAATGGTCTGCACCTCAAGAATCAGCAAACATTAAGAAGATCAAATAAAACTTCCAGAGTCATTGAAATGCCTTGCTTGTGTGGTGAATTGGAACTGAATCCTTTGAAATCCTTAAGCCTGAGGCTGGTGGGTATTCAATCACATTATGTGCTACTTTAGAACGATCCTCTCATTTTGGTAGGGAAGAGGCCATCCACAGCGAGGCCGTTGGGGAGAAAATATGTTGTCAGGATGGTTTTATCAGTGATCTAAGGTACAAAGTCTCACTGGGTAAGGCACATGTGTGCGGCAAGCTTTTTTTTTTCTGTTCACGTTTTTTTGTTTCCAATTGGTTGTACAATATGAACAATTCAAATCTTTTCCTGGGAGCAATCTGGCAAATGCTTGGCCTCGGAGAAGCAGTGTGACCCTTGCAGGGGGAGGGGCGGTCTGTGTGACCTCTGAACTCCCATTTAATTCCAGTGTTTTATGATGAATGAGGGGAATATGTAAATTCTGATTTAGTCAATACTGATTTTAGGAATTACAAAACATCAACACTTAAACACCTTTAGAGAACATGCCTTCTGGAAGAGCCAGGATTACTCTTTTTTTTTTTTTTAAGATTTTATTTATTTATTTGACAGAGAGAGAGATAGCGAGAGAGGGAACACAAGCAGGGGGAGTGGGAGAGGGAGAAGCAGGCTTCCCGCCGAGCAGGGAGCCCAATGCAGGACTCGATCCCAGGACCCTGGGATCATGACCTGAGCCGAAGGCAGACGCTCAACAACTGAGCCACCCACGTGCCCGGAGCCAGGATTACTCTTAATTTAAAAAAAAAAAAAAAACTTGCTTAATTTTGGCAAATGATTTTCAAAGGAACCATGGAAATAATGCATGGCTTCATTCTTTTTCCTCACTCCTTCTTACACTCACTACATACCCACAAAGCATCTGCCATGTGGCTGCATAGCTCTGACATGATGGGTTCAAGTCTCCAATTGCCTACATACTCCCGGATTTCCAAACTTTAAACATTAACACAAAAACAGGAGCAGACTTGTAATGTCCCAGAGGACACACATGTTCCCAGTCTTCTCTGGGAGGGGCATTCTCAATCCAGTTCTTCAGGATTCCCAGAGATGCAATCAGTGAATGAACTCAAGATTAAAAATTACAAAACAAGGGAGGATACAGCCATGGAGAGTGAGAGTAGCAGAAACATAAAGCACACAAACCAGCAAGATACTGACACTCCCCAGAACTTAAGTTAATAATGTTACTGAAATAGATGAAAAATAAATACATTTAAATTTTTTTTTTCTTTTTAAGTGGGTGGGGTGGGGCATGAGATCATGACCTGAGCTGAAATCAAGAGTCAGACACTTAACCAACTGAGCCACCTGGCACCCCTAAAATTTTTTTAATTACAAATGTCTAAACCAGTGGGATAGAGTCAAGATCTTATTTTAAAAAGGCCAGATATTTTTGTAGAAAAGCAAATAGCATTTGCAGAAATGAAAAATATACTCCCAGTAATTCGAGTCACAATGGACACATCAGCCCAAATGTATACAACTGAAGAAATAATTAGTAAACTGGAAGATAGGACTGCACACATTTACCCAGAATGCAACACAGAGAAACAACGTGGAGAAAATAAAAAAGAGAGGTCAGAAGATATAGACACAACAAAGAGCAAGTCCAACAAATTCCTAACAGGAGTTCAAGAAGGGCCAGGGAGGGAGGGACTAGAGAGAATGGTGATATACCAGCCGTGGCTGTGGATTCCCAAGTTGGTGAGAGACATGGACACACATCCATGGAAGCACATCGAATCCCAAGCAGGGAGTGTTAACTTGATTTAATGTACACACACAGACTAGCTTTATAGGACAGGCAGAGAGAGTGGTGTCACGGAGAGAACACACATTCTTCATTAGCCCCCTTGGACAAAAAATGGCCATCAGCCAAAGAATCAGTAGCACACTGAGTATTTTCTCTAGCCTCAGTACAATGACGTTAAAAATCAACAACAAAGAAAGTACACCTCTAGCAACTGCAGTTATGGGGACATTAGTTTTGTTAATGTTTCACATCCAGGTTCTTGCTGTTGGCACATGGCCTTCTAATGTTTAGGATGCACTGTTGTCACTCAGGCTCACCAAGCCTGGCCTTGATATTTGGTATTAGGGGGGGTGGGGCTTGAGAACATTTGTTTCTTCCTTCCCGGATAACTTCCTCTCACTGCTGTATTGGTTAAGGAAATGTTAATATAGGAGTCAAATTACATATAATTGAATGGATATAAAAGTACCACCACCTGCCAGCAGTGTTACCATGGTGAATTAATTAATTTCTCTGTGCCATTTCATCCTTTGTAAAATAGAGGTGGTAATGGTGTTTACCTCCTAGGATCATTAAAAAGATTAAATTAAATAATATGTGTAAATTACCCAGACCAGTGTTTGTCGCTAGTTTAAAAATGCTATTATTTTATTATTTTAAAGTTACAGTCATGCACTGATTGATTCTCTTTTCATGCAGTCAGAGATTCTGTGAGAACGACCTTCAGTATCTGGAGAAGAAGAGAAGGAGGGCTCTGGGTTGGGGAGAGAAAGAGGCCAAGGGACAGAGGTGGTGCATATTCTCTGAGCTAACCAGGGAAGATTCTGGAAGAGAGGGCTTCACAATGGCAAGCAGAGGACCTGCCTAGGCAAAGCTCCATGCTGGGGTGCAGGATGGCCACTGGGATAAGGCAAAATTCCCTCCATTTCCCCCACTCACTGAGCCCTTTCACAGAAACAGAATCTGTGCGTAATTTGTAGGGTTACTCAAGGAATGGCGTCCACAGCTTATGGATTATAAGTCACAAAATGCAGGAGTGTGAAGATGTGGTCAAGGGAACAGAGTAAAGGATTCACTTCTACAAACAGCAACAGTTGAAAAGAAATGTGAACAAAGGCAAAGCAGACAGAAAAATCTACAATGCTGTTGTGGAAGGAAGTCAGTGGCATGGAGAAATAACCAGGAAAAATCCATTCTCTATAATTTGTTCATTCTAAACTTTAAGGCAAGTTGAAATAATTATGATTCATCATACATTTATTAGTCAATTTTTAAAAACTAAATGGAATTAAGAGCTACAAATTTCCAGCTATAAAATAAATAAGTCATGGGGATGAAAAGTACACAATAGGGAATATAGTCAATAATATTATAATACATTTGTCATGGTGAGCATTTAGTAAGGTATATAACTGTTGAATCACTGTATTGTACACCTGACACTAATTTAGGATTATATGCCAACTATGCCAATTAAAAGTTTAAAAAAATTTTCAAAAGCCAAAAACACCTATCTTCTCACAAAATGAAAGTTTAAAGAAAAGACACAGACAGCAACAACAAAAATCTTCCCAAATATTAGTTTTCTCACTGATAATCCAGAGTATGAATTTTACTCAGCTGGATGGTTTTGAAGAATACACATGATAACATGTGAGATGTGTCTGGAATAGATAAATTCTTGGAAAATTTTGGTCATTGCATTTTATTACAATCCCACTGTCCATTCTTAATGATATGTGGTGAATTTGCTCATGGACTTTTTTTCCCCTATGCATTGCTTTTTTTATATATGGCTGGGATCATACTGTACATATAAATTTACATGATGCTATTTTCCTTTAATGTATGTCACGTCCTACTTTTTTTTTTTAAATATCCATAAGCCCTCCTTTAAGTTCTGCCCTCCAATTTTTAGCTTGTCCTTTGTACTCCTCCCCTCAGCTGCCTGACCTTTTTGCGTGAACAACATTCCTTCGGAAGGAAATGATTCTCATTTCTGTCATAATGCACTGCTTGTTCTCAGGGTGGAGGAACTCTGTCCAGGAAGTTAGTTGGCCAGCCAGGCAATGAAGGTTCTGTCTTGAAGACCCTTCTGCATTTTCATGAAAGGTTTATTTCATCCCTGTCTATTTACCAAGTGTGTTTGTCCCTTCTGTTGGCATGTCCCCTTCCTTGAACAGAGTGCTCAGACCTAAATTACTTGTAATTTGCTGCCCCAGTGAAGAGAAGAACTTAAGTAGCTTATAACACACAATTCAGTGTATTTTCATTCAATGCTTTACATGTTTATTACCACAATGGAGTTCCAGAAAGTTCTAGAAGTCAGAGAAAACAATATTATGCACCTTTAAAGAATAAAAAAATAAATCCCATAAGAAAAGCCACATCTGAAACTTAGAGGAGGAACACGACATGCCTGATGTTCCACGTGGTCACCTTAGCTTATGTCCCAACCCTCACCTGGCTCTCATTTTACCAAAATCAGAGATCTGTTGTGCTGGAAGAGACTGAAAAATCATTCGGGCCAAAGGTCTGAATTTATAAATGAGGATGTTAGGCCTGGTGAAGTTCCTAAAACTTGTAATTAGCATTTATGGAGAATAATGTATTTTATGCTATATTTGTATTTAAAACTCATTTTACTTCTGTGTGAATTGAGTAATAATATTATCCAATGTGAAGATGGAGAGAGTAAGCTTTTCTGAGGGTGACCTCCAAGCACATCTGGGACTGATCCTGGAGTCCACAAGCCAGCCCTGGACCAGGTTCTGCTACTTGTGAACCATGTGGCCCTGGACAAATCACAGTATTTTCCTGAACCTCAGTTTGCCTCATCTTTAAAATGGGACTTATAAACAGAACTAAGTAACAGAACTGTTGTGAAAACTATAGAAGGTAGTATGTGATACAAACAAAGAAATGAGTAAGAGAGAAAAATACATATTCTCTGAAGTAGGTTTTGCAGAATGATTTTTGTACTATGTTTGGAAAATATTTATATACAGTACTGTATAAATAATCCCAAATAATCCTCGTTGAGCTGTTATTTCCACCCTTATTTTGGGAAAAGAACACTTTTCCCAAAAGACATTATTGTTGACATCCACAAAACAATGATTTGGTGGAATATTCTTTTTTTTTTTTTTTGAAGATTTTATTCATTTATTGAGAGAGTGCGTGCACGCACAAGTCGGGGAGGGGCAGAGGGAGAGAAAGAAACAGACTCCCTGCTGAGCGGGTAGCCTGACACGGGGCTTGATCCCAGAACCCCAAGATCATGCCCTGAGCCTAGAGGCAGATGCTTAACAGACTGAGCCACCCAGGTGCTCCTCGTGGAAGATCCTTGCAAAGCCTTAAACTAATGCTATATGAATTCTCCCCTTTCTCAGCTGGAAGCCACAGACCACATCTGTACACTTAACCCTCCAACTCTCCTGCAGCCTTGCCTTCCATCCTGCAGGCTGCCTAAGGTGAAGAGGCAGACCCCTCCTACCACCTTGCCTTGGGGAACTGCCATATCCCCTCTGGGTTCTGGAGGGTATAAATTGTCAATCATAAGTCAATGTTACGTAAAAAAGGTGATAGATTAATGAATTTTCAGCAGTTCATCACCTCAGATGATGGGACATGGAGGCAGCACTGAAAGCAGGAAGGATGGAGAGAGAATGCACCCAGAGTTTAGTCCCTAGTGAGCGATGCCACCTGGCTGTCCATCTGCTTCAAGGTACGAGTGTTCTGAGCTCCAGGAGCTGGATTTTTTAAAGAGGCTGCTCACATTTAAAGATGACCAACATTCTGGGATGCTCCATGTCTGATTTGAATTGCTCAGTCTATATAGGACTAAGGCACTGTGTAGGGGGAGAGGCAGTGGGGAGTCATGAAAGGAGCCTGAACTCTATTACAGAGTCAGAGGGAACAGGTTGCATGCTGACTCCAGAACCACCATGAATTAATTGCCTCTTCCAGGATTGCTCTCTGCTAAAGATTAATCCCCCTCCCCCAGAGCATCCAATGCCTGGCCAGCAAGGGCACCAGAAGCCCAACTCAGGAGAGGCCCCACTTTGTCCCAACTCAGAAGAGTCATCCCAGCCCCCAGCATCCCTGCAGGGTAGGCTGAGCCCCTGTTGAGGATGCAACCGGTTCAGCTCTCTCTTGGCTCAGCCTGGTTCCTCACAGGTGCTGCTCCGGAGAGCACACCCCATCATCTTCTGCTCCCATATCTCCACATCAGCACCGGGTTCTGAGCATGTGTGAACATGTACTGGGTGCCAGGGGCTGTATGGAGCTTCTACCTGTGTCACGTCATTCCATCCTCACAGAAACCCACTGCACGGGCCAGGCTCAGAGCCGTTATGTCACGTCTCAGGCTACAGAATGGCTCTAGAGGGCCCAGCCACCCACTACACGTGCCCCATGGGCCATGTTCAGTCATGTGATGGGACAGGAAAGGCAGGGGCAGGAGGAAGAGGACTGCTGCCCTCTTGAAGAGACTTCTTCCCATTCTTCCCTAAGTAAGCACCCCATGCACAGCCCCGACTCTCTGTTCCAACCCATCCTCTGCTTCTCAGCACTAACTATATTTGCCTGTTGTTCTGTTTTGTCAACTGATTTCTTTTGTCTCTTTGGCCTTTGGAATATAAGCTCCATGAGAGCCTGGACTGTCTGTCTTGCTCATGACTATATCCCCATCACCATATTAGATATTATGGATTTTATGTATAGCCATTTGACAGTCTACCCCTCCCAGTTCCCCATCAAATGTAAGCTCCAGGAGGACAGTGGCCTTTTCTGTTTGGCAAAAAAACCCAGAGAAGAAGCTGAGACATAGTAAGACTTAGTCACCAGTCTTTTTAAAGAATGGATAAATTATGAATGAATGAATGAATTAATGAACGAACAAATGAATGAATTAGTAAGCATAATGCTAATAAATGAATGAACAAGTACACAAATAAATGAATAAAATTACCAGTGGCCAACCCTGATTGGGCATTCTATTTCTAGAACTACACTAGGATATAGATTTGTCTGACTACACACACACACACACACACACACACACACACACACACAGTATGTGTTCTCTCCATTCTTTCCACTGTACCACTTTTCAGAAGAGTGCTTCATTGGAAAAACAAAAAAGAAGAACTGGGGGGCTTCTCTTCCAGTCCAAGTGGAAACCATGTATGCATTCACTTATTCAATCAACAAATATTTATCTAACAACATTATGGATACAGTGATGAACAAGCCAGGTGGTGCTTCTGGTCCAGCAAAGAATACAAGTGTTTCTCCATTAATTACAAGGGTCAAGAAGAAACCCGTTGGGATTGTTCCATTAGGAGGTAAGAGTCAGGCCCCACTAAAACTCAATAAGCATCTCAGAGTACCTGGTGGGAACAGCACCAGTAACTCCAGGTGCTAGCCAGAGTGAGGTGGCTAACTAGCATCCTGGTCAGGACCCACGTGCTTGTATTCCTTCAAGAAGAAACTCCATGTGACAGAGTCTAGGGAGAAGAGCAGAGTCAGGGAGATATGAAGGGAGAATAGTTAGAGGCCAGACACCTCTAACCAAAGAATAACAAAGCAAATTAAATCCCATAAACAGGAGAGGAAAAGAAGGTTGCCTAGAGGGCTGGTTGCTATGTCTGCCATGGTTGATTAATAAGACAAGCTTTAAATTTTCTGTTAAGTAAGAGACCAGAACTGTGATGTTTACAGTTGCCATGTGATATTTTCTTTTCTAAGTAAAAAAAAAAAAAAAAATCTTACAAAAGGGTTTGGAATTTTAAAATATGAAAAGCAATTTGCTTGAGATTCAGCTCACATTTAGAGAGTCTGATTAAACCTCTAGCTTTGACCATGACTACAAAATCCACCTTCTTATAGTGCCTTCAGCTAATTAGAGCCGGAGACTGCATTTTATGGCTTTAATCTTGTGGTTGTTCTAGACACCTGGGTCACATTGCTGGGGAGGTGATTTAAAGCAAGCATGTCAGGTCCTTGCTGCTTCACTTAAAGGATAAATGACAACATTTTATTTTTTATAAAAGGGCTTGCTTATATTTTCTCTGTTTCTCAGCAAGGCAGAGGGAACTTTTCAGCATAGACCACTCCCTTGGGAGCATTAGAGTGGGGGTCAAATCTCCTCCTGTAGCCACTGTGGAGGCTGACCACTTTTGATGAGCTAATCTGGGACCAAGTCTACTTGAAGTTGGGGAAGCAGGGAGTTATGTGACTCTTCTTGCACCCATAGCAGGAATGAATAGATCATGTTCTGCCACTGCCTTAAGGAACACCCCAACTTGTCTAAGGGAGGCATTTACTAAAACCACAACACATGCACTGAACCCATGTAGGTGAGTAGTGATGGGCAGGCTCCACACTGATGCTGCCTTCCCATCTGGGAGTGACAAGAGGGGATTTGCAGTTTCTACTGAGGAGGGACCATTCTCTAGGTGACAATTCATTTTTTTCCTTTCCCAAATGATAGGGCCCCCGGCAAGTTGTCAATAGACCCTTCTATACCCAGGAGTCAGCAGCTGGGAATAGACTGAACAGATAGATGTGCAAGGATTGTGGGGTCTGGGGACCGTGACACATGCCAGAGGGGTGAGCACTTCCCCAGGCAGGGCGGGACGGTGGGAGGACTGATGGACGGAGGTGCTCCGTGATCAAACATCAGAGGCTCAGTAGGAAGCAGCCTGAGCAGATGGCAGCAGCAGATAAAAAGATGTTTCATTTCAAGGGTTGTCTGGAAGTAAGCAGGGTAAACAACATGAATGAAAGAAGGAATAAACCAATTGCAGGGTGTAAGGAGAAAAGCAGGTTATTATAGATTACACTCAATGTGAAGTCTACAGAAAAATGATTGCAGGTGGATTAAGACAGACAAGAAAATGAGTCTAGAAAAGAAAGATGAAGGGGAAATTAAGGTGATCAGAGCAATTTACAACTCTCGAAGATGAGCCCAAATAAGAGAATTAACTACACTTTAGAAAGAAGATGCCCTCTCTCCCCTTCTGTGTCTGGGATGATTAAATAGGAACTTCTACCTTAGTTTTGTTCCTTTCATCTTACCTCTCACTTACTACACCCTCAGTGAGCAATCTCAGCTTACAGGCACAGTCAGTACGAGGCCATCTGCACCTGTAAACCTAACCCACACTCCCCAGTACAGACGGGAACAAGGAGCTAGGGATTTTCGAAAGGGAACTTTGGAATAAGAAGTGAGTAAGTAAATGCAGCTGATTACCAAATAGGAAATAGTACTGAGAGAAGTTTATAGATCTTCTGGGGTTTAGGGCAAGAATCAGTGATAGGTACATAAAAAACTAATCACATAAAATGAGAAAATCATTAATTTTTTCATAAAACAGAAATTAATGCAAGAAAAGAAACATAATTATAATTTACTACCTGACTCAGCAGAGAACACTATTTTTGGTTATATTATTTATTTATTTATTTATTTATTTATTTATTTATTTGAGAGAGAGTAAGCCAGAGGCGGGGGTTGGGGAGGGAGGAGCAGAGGGAGAGGGACTGCTGACTCCATGCTGAGCGCAGAGCCCAATGCAGGGCTGATCTCACAACCCTGAGATCACCACCCAAGCCAAAATCAAGAGTCGGACACAACTCACTGAGCAATCCAGGGCCCCCTACATGGTTGTATTAATTTAAACCCTAAATACTGACTTCCTGAAAATAATGATATTATTATTATCTTGAGAATTTCAGGTAAAGAGAAGGATTATGCCCTTCAGAGGGAGTTAAGAAAACTAAATTCTCTACCATAAATGGAAAACAATACATATATGTGAATGTAGAAACCATGATATAGTGGGATAAGCAAGGTATTTATGTATATGAACTCAAATGCTAAAATGGTGAGCCCAAGGTGTGGAAAGTGGCTGTCTCTGGGGAATCGGGGTGTGGGAAGTCCTAGGTAAAGTGGGTGAGGCATGGGATCTAAAGACATGCAGTTCTGTTTGGTTCAACACAACAACAAATCTGTGTGCATGTGTTACTTTGGAAATAATAAAAAAATCAACCATAAAAGTACATTCTCCAGCAGGGAATTCACCATTCCTAATAGGCTTTCCTTCCAGCTGGTCAAATCAGCTTTCAAAACAGAGAGCATCACGAAATTAATTCTCTCACCACAAAACTAAGTTCATCATGAAATTTTTTTTTTTTTCCTGGGGAACATGTGATGTTTTTCTAATGTATTCCCCATGACCATGAATGGAGTCCACTATCAGAGGACATTTTATTCCTGGAAAATCCCTCTGTGACCCGTAATGCTCAATTTCCGATAAATTTTATCAATTATTGACACAGGATCTATCAAATCCAGATTCCATAGCTCCACTGAGACCCCTCTCCCAATAGCAAAATTGGTTCATCCAATAGTCCCTGTACATCTCAAACTGGATATTCCACCAGCACTTAAAACTGAGATGCCCCAAATCACATTGTATGCAATGCTTCCTAAATTCTCCATCTGTTCTCTTCCTGACCACTGCCTGAGCCGGTCACCAGGTGTCATCTTTCTTGTCTTTCACCCAGCCCTGCCCATGCCACCAAGTCCATCCCTCCAACCCTCTTAGTCTGTGGTTTTCCTCCATCCTGGCAGCCCTTCTCTAGCTGAGGCATGTGTTTTCACATCCTTATATCCCTGCACGAGCCACCTGTGAAGTTCCTCTCTACTCAGGCCAATTCTCATCTAGTCTCCTCCTTGAAGCCAGAGCTGTGCTACTATAACTCAAATCCATCAAATAGCCTTGAACAAAAGTGCAATTACTTAGGGCTGTATATGATGTTCTCTAAATCCCTGGTATTCCTTCCTTGTTCCCTTTTGTCACATCCTCTGGTCACGTGAAGTAGCTGCCAGCTGATCAGCAGTCAGCTCAGGGTAAGATCCTGCCAGGTCTGTAGGGCAGGCTCTATGGTCTAAAATGCTAATTACACATGAAACATTATTGCTGTGCTATCAGCTAACCAAATAATTTTACATTGCTGATCAGCTTCCACCAAAAGAACCTAGAAAAAAAAAATCAAAACAGAAAGAAGTAGAAAGGAGGAAAAAATAAGTATACAAATGTGAATCAATAAAATAAAATATTGACAAACAGAAAATCAGGGAAATCAAAAGTTAGTTCTTTGGAAAGATCAATAAATTTG
Source organism: Leptonychotes weddellii (assembly GCF_054177405.1). NCBI lineage: Eukaryota > Metazoa > Chordata > Mammalia > Carnivora > Phocidae > Leptonychotes > Leptonychotes weddellii. The sequence continues at coordinate 163,959,211 of NC_138372.1, forward strand.
ATAAGCCATTAGACTGATCAGGAAAATATAGAGAAGATATACATTATCAATATCAGGATTGAAAGAGGGGATATTACTTAGACACTAAGACATGAAAATTGTAGGAAGGAAATATTAGGAACAACACAACAAGAAACATAACAAATTCATCAAAATGAACAAATTTCCTTAAAGACAAAAATTACCAAAAAAAAGAGAGAAATCCCAAAAAGAAAACTATAGGCCATGACCCCTTATGAACACAGGGGCAAAAATTATTTTTAAAGAATCTAACAAACTGATCCCAGCATTATGACGAAGTAGGGGTTTACTCTGGGAATGAAAGCCTAGCTTAACATCTGAATATCAATCAAGAAAACTCACCATATCAACAGACTAAAAAAGAGAAAACATGATCATTGAAAAGATGCAAAAAGAAGCCTTTGACAATTTTTTTTAAAGATTTTATTTTATTTATTTGACAGAAAGAGACACAGCGAGAGACAGAACACAAGCAGGGGCAACGGGAGAGGGAGAAGGAGGCTTCCCGTGGAGCAGGGAGCCTGACGCGGGGCTCGATCCCAGGATCCTGGAATCATGACCTGAGAAGACACTTAATGACTGAGCCACACAGGTGCCCCAGGCTTTGACAAAATTTCACATTATTCCTGATTTTAAAAATAGCTCTCAGCTGTAGAACTTAAGAAATAAGAAAAACAAATGAAAAAAAGATACAAAAAAGCCAAGCTCTGTTTTTAACTTATTTTATTTCAATTTAATTAATTAACATATAGTGTATCATTAGTTTTAGATGTGTAGTTCAGTAATCCATCAGTTGCACATAACACCTAGTGCTCATTACATCACATGCCCTCCTTCATGCCCATCACTCAGTTACCCCATCCCTCACTCTCCTCCCCTCCAGCAACCCTCAGTTTGTTTCCTATAGTTAAGAATCTCTTGTGGTTGTCTCCCTCTCTGATTTTGTCTGATTTTCCCTCCCTTCCCTTATGATCCTCTGTTTTGTTTCTTAAATTTCACATATGAGTGAAATCATATGATAACTGTCTTTCTCTGACTGACTTATTTTGCTTAGCATCATACCCTCCAGTTCCATCCACGTTGTTGCAAATGGTAAGATTTCATTGTTTGGATGGCTGAGTAATATTCCATTGTGTATATATACCACATCTTCTTTATCCATTCATCTGTCGATGGATATGTGGGCTCTTTCCATAGTTTGGCCATTGTGGACATTGCTGCTATAAACATTGGGGTTCAGGTGCTCCTTTGGGCTTTCTTTTGATGTCCACTAGCATGATAAATGGTTCTCCAACCCCTCACTTTCAATCTGGAGGTGTCTTTGTGTCTAAAATGAGTCTCTTGTAGACATCATATTGATGGGTCTTGTTTTTCATCCAATTTGATACTCTGTGTGTACTGATTGGAGGATTTGATCCATTTATATTCAGAGTGACTATTGAAAGATATGAATTTAGTGCCATTATATTACCTGTAAAGTTGCTGTTCCTGTAGATTGTCTGTTCTTTTCTACTCTGTTACTTTTGGGCTCTCTCTTCACTTAAAGGATCCCCTTTAATATTTCTTACAGGCTGGTTTAGTGAGCCCAAATTCTTTTAATTTCTGCTTATCCTGGAAGCCCTTTATCTCTCCTTCCATTCTGAATGACAGCTTTTCTGGATAAAGTATTCCTGGCTGCATATTTTTCTCATTTAGCACCTTGAATGTATCATGCCAGTCCTTTTTGGCCTGCCAGGTTTCTATGGATAGGTCTTCTGCCAGTCTAATATTTCTACTATCCTAGGTTAAGGACCTCTTGTCTGGAGCTGAAAAAAGCCAAACTCTTAACTATAGAGAGCAAACTGATGGTCACCAGAGGGGAGGTGGGTGGGGGGATGTGGGAAACAGGTGAAGGGGACATGAGCACTGAATAATGTATAGAATTGTTGAATCACTATATTGTACACCTGAAACTAATATAACACTGTGTGTTAATTATACTGGAATTAAAAATAAATAAAATAAATAAATTAAAAATTTAAAAAATCTCTCAGCAAAGTAAGAATATAATGGGGCTCCTCAACCTGATAAAGGACATGCACATAAAAACAAAAACAAAACAAACAAACAAAAAAGCCCCTGCAGAATTAACATCTTACCTAAAGGTGAAAGACTGAATCCTTTCAATCTAAGAGCAGGGCTACTCATGATTCTTATTTAAAATTACACTAGAGGTCAGGATGCCTGGGGGCTCAGTTGATTAAGCATCTGCCTTCAGCTCAGGTCATGATCCCAGGGTCCTGGGATCAAATCCTGCATCAGGCTCCTGCTCAGCAGGGAACCTGCTTCTCCCTCTGCCTGCTCTGCCTACCACTCCCCCTGCTTGTGCTCTCTCTCTCTCTCTCTCTGACAATAAATAAATAAATCTTTTTAAAAAATTACACTACAGGTCTTAGCCAGTGCAGTGAGGTTAAAAAAAAAAAAAAAGGCATAGAGATTGGAAAGAAAGAAAATAAGAAAGAAAAGCTTCTCTTCATACACACACAATATTTTCCATGTAGAAGATCCCAAAAAATCTACAAGATAACTTCATCAAAATAATAAGGTTAGTAAGTTCACAGGATACCAGATAAATATTAATTTTTTTAAAAAAATAGATTTTTATATCCTAGCAATGAATAACTGAAATTTGAAATAAACCATGACCATTTACAATAGAACCAAAGCACATGAAATACTTATGTATAACTCTTATGAAATATCTGAAAGATATTTATGTTGAAAACTGGACCATCTTAATTAAATAAATCAAGGAAGACCTGAAATAAATGGAGATATACTATGTTCATGCCTTGAAAGACTCAATATTGTTAAGATGTCAAATCTCTTTGAATTGATCTATAAATCCGATGCAATTCCAAACAAATCTCAGTAGAATTTTTCATGGAAATCAACTAGTTGATTTATAAAATTCATATGGAAAGGAAAAGGAAAGACTATCCAAGACAGTTTTGAAATAGAAAAATGTTAGAGTACTCACGTTGAATGTCTTCCAGACTTACTAGAAAGCTGTGGTAGTTAATACAGGGAAATATTGGAGAAAAGTATAGACATATAGACAAAAGAATCAAATTAAAAGCACAGAAAAAGATTCACAAGTATGTGATCAATTAATATTCAATAAGAGTACAGAGACAATTTAATGAAGAAGGGACAGCCTTACAAATGGTGTTGGAACAATTAGATATCCATACACAAAATAATGAATCATAATCCTCATCTTGTATCTTCTTTAAAAAACTAACTTAAAATGATAATAGACCAGGGCACCTGGGTGGCTCAGCCAGTTAAGTGTCTACTTTTGGCTCGGATCATGATCCCAGGGTGCTGGGATCAAGCCTCGCATTGGGCTCCCTGCTTGGCGGGGAGTCTGCTTCTCCATCTCCCTCATTTGTGCTCTCTCTCTCTCTCTCTCAAGGAAGTAAATAAAATCTTTAAAATAAAATAAAATAAAATGATAACAGACCTAAATGTGAAACCCAAAGTAAATTCTGGAAGAAAATATAAGAGAAAATCTTTAAGACACAGGATTACACAAAGATTTCTTAGCTACAACACAAGGAACATGACCTATTAATAAAAATTACTAAAATTGGATTTCATAAAAATTCAGAATGTCTGTTTTTGAAAGACATTGTTAAGAGAATGAAGTGATAAGCCACAGAGAGAAAATATTTGCAAATTACATATCTGATCAAGGACTTGTGTCCAAAATGTAAAATGAACTCTCAAAACTCAAAAATAATAAAAGACAGAATTAGTTAAAAATGGGTAAAAAGTTTGAACATACACTTCACCAAAGAAAATATACAGATGGCAAATAAGCTCATGAAAGATGTCCAACATTATAGAAATGCAAGTAAAGCCACAATGAGATACTAACTACTACATACCTATTAAAATGTCTAAAATAGGGTGCCTGGGTGGCTCAGTTGGTTAAGCGACTGCCTTTGGCTCAGGTCATGATCCTGGAGTCCCAGGATCGAGTCCCGCATTGGGCTCTCTGCTCGGCAGGGAGTCTGCTTCTCCCTCTGGCCCTCCTCCCTCTCATGCTCTCTGTCTCTCATTCTCTCTCTCTCAAATAAATAAAATCTTTTAAAAAAAATGTCTAAAATAAGTCAAAATGGGAAATGGCAAATACTGTTGAGGATGTGGAGATACGGGGATTCTCGTATGCTAGTGATGGGAATTGGCACATCCACTTTGGCAAACTATTTGGTAGTTTCTTATATAATTAAACACAGGTGAATCCACATCCCAGACCTAGGTATTTACCCAAGTGAAAGGAAAGCCTATTTTATCACAAAGGGTACACATAAAACTTTTTAGCAACAGTTCTCATAATTGCCTCAAACTGGAAACAATCAAAATGCCCTTCAATTGAAGAATGGGTAAACAAAGTGTGGCACATTCCTACAGTGAAATGTTATTAAGCAGTAAAAAGGAACAAACTATCAGTACAGTAACAGCTCAGATGAATCTCAAACCCATTATGCTCAGGGACAGAAGCAAGACTCAAAAGACTACAAACCACATGACTCAATTTATATGACTTCTGGAGAAGGCAAGATTATAGGCTGGAGAACAGATCAATGGTGGCTAGTAGCTAGGGTTGGGGAGAGGTGACTACAGAGTAGTACAGGGGAATTTGGGGGGTGATGGAACTATTCAATATCTCAAATGTGCTGCTGGTTACAGGACTATGTACGTTGGTCAAGACCTGCAGAACTATAAAATAAAAACAGTGAATTTTACTGTATGTAAATTATGGCAATACAAGAAATGAAAAAAGCATAAAAATAAGGATTCTAAAGAAAACCAAAGAAGTAGAAAATCTGGATAGCCTTCTCTCTAGCAAAGAAAATGCATTTGCAATTTAAAACAAAACAAACAAGCAAACAAAACAAAACCCAGAATCATAGATACAGAGAACAGATTGGTAGTTGCCAGAGGGGAGGAGGGCTGAGGTGGGAGAAAGGGATGGAAAAGATTAAGAAGTACAAAGTACCAGTTATAAAATAAGTAAGCCATGGGAATGTAATGTACAGCATGGGGAATACAGTCAGTAGTACTGTATTAACTCTGTAAGGTGACAGATGGTAACTAGACTTGTGATCATTTCACGATATATACGAACGTCAAATCACCATGTTGTACACCTAAAACTAATATAATAATGTATGCCAATTATACATACATACATAACACACATGCACACACATACATAAATAATTTCCCACAAGGAAAACTGCAAGCCCAGGCAGTTTTGCTGCAGAATTCTAACAACAATTTAAGGAAAAATTGCAACTATCTTACACACACTTTCAGAAAATGGATCCAGAATTTTTACAACACCAGAATTAACCTGATAAACTAGACCAAGATATCACACACAAAAAAGAATATTGCTTTTACAGGAAAAAAAAAAAACACAAAAATTCTTAACAAATATTAGTAAATCAAATCCAGTAATATATAAAAAGGATAATACTCCATGACTAAGAGGGGTGCATCCCAAGATTGTGAGACTGGTTTAGAATCTAAAAATTTATCATGCCCTTTCTGTGTGTGTGCATGTGTGTCTGTGTATATGTGTATTTTTGCACACTCAAGAAAAGCCTACAAACCAAGCTCATTAAAAAGAATCCTCTAGGGTGGAGCAAGATGGTGGAGGAGTAGGAGACCTGGATTTTGTCTCCTCTCAGGAATTCAGCTGGATAGGGATCAAACCATTCTGAACACCTACAAACTCAACAGGAGATCGAAGAACGGAATAGCAACAACTCTCTGAACAGAAAAGCGACCACTTTCTGGAAGGTAGGACATGCAGAGAAGGGAATCCGAGGCGATATTCGGGAGGATAGACGGCGGGGGAGGGGCCTCCGTCGGCCGCTTCTGGCAAGTGATAGAACCACGGAGCATAAAATCGGAACTTTTAGAAGTCAGCTC